>NC_133791.1:21729880-21798968 GCF_003597395.2 Chelonoidis abingdonii
ACGCCCGCGGCCAGCGGCTTCGTTTGACTCCGGCCGGCAGTCGTTCAAGTGCCGATCAGCCTCTTAGCTCCCCGCCAAGATCTGGGTTGAGCTGTATAGTCCGTCTACGCCCAGACATTCTCGTCGGCAAGGACCTTCATCGCCTTGAGGACCGGCTGCCCAACCCCGCACCGCCGGTGCGGTGTGACTTTCTAAGGGCAAGCCGACCCGCATGAGAGCCACCGCCCCGATTCTCCGGCCGCACGATCTCGCTCCGAGCACCGATCCAGTTCACGGCACCGATCCCGTCTCCAGAAGGGAGGTCTCTTCGAGAGCGGCCGCTGCAGTTCCCGGCACCGCTCTCCCCGGGCACCGGCCTCGCGGGCGCGATCATCTTCACGTCTGTCCGGTACTCCCGGCACCGTCCGGCTCCAGCCATGCATCCGGCACCGTGACTCGAGGAACCGTCACGGCACCGAAGGTCCAGATCCCTGCGAGCTCCCCGGCATCCGCGCTGGGGGCAGGTCCCGGTCCAGATCTCGGCACGATGGCTCAGCACCGCCCCTGCCCGGGAGGCCGTCGCCGTCGAGGCGCTGGATTCGCACTACTCGCGTTCCGCCCCCCCGGGCCCTCTCGCAGGGTTCAGTCTCTTCGAGGACGGATAGCGTCTACTGGACGTTGACAGGTCGCCGCCTCTCCCTGAGGGTCTACCAGGAGAACGATGGCCGCAGCAGTGGCTTCTGGACGCCCTGGGCATACAACAAGCCCGGGTCTCAGCAATTTCCGCCACGTCCGGCCGTTTCAGAGCGCAGGGCTCCAGAGGCTCGGTATTTCTCGCCACCGCCAATCCCCTGCAGAGGAACGGTCTCCCTACCCGCCTGAGACTAACCCCGCAGTGCCAGACAGTTCCCACTCTGAGCCGCACCCTGATCTCTCTCTTCGGCATCGGGTGCTCCTTCCGGGGCTGCTTAGCCGGGGTAGAGGACGAGGAGGACCTCTTCCCAGGAGCTGGTGCCGGAGACGGGCGGTGCCGTTGCGCTTTCGCGGTGCCGGAGGGATCCGGTGCCTGAGCCGTGCTCAGTGCCGACACCGCGGGGTGAAGTGCCGCTTCCATAAAGAGCGTCCGGAGGCGTTGGTCTCGCTCCTTCTTAGTCCGCGGCCGGAAGGCTTTGCAGATGCGGCACTTCTCTGGTATGTGTGATTCCCCCAGGCACTTTAAGCAGGCGTCGTGGGGATCACTGGTGGGCATCGGCTTTTTACAAGCCGAGCACGCTTTGAATCCCGGCGAACCAGGCATCCGCCCTGCGCCGGGCGCGGGAGAGGGCTAGAGCCCCGATCCCGCTAACTAACTACTATATATACCCAACAACAACTATAACTACAACTATATAATACTAAATAAACTACAAATAACTGTAACTATAACGATAACGAGAAAAGCTAGGGACATGGAGGTCAGCTATGCCGCGCTCCACAGTTCCAACGACCGACATGGCGGTAAGAAGGAACTGAGGAGCGGGCGGGCCGGCAGGGGTATATATCACCCGCCATGGCGGCGCCACTCTAGGGGGTGGCCTGCCGGCCCGCTGGAGTTGCTAGGCTAAAAGTTCTCCGACGAACGTGCACGCGCGGCACGTACACCTACTGGAATGGATATGAGCAAGCACTCGAAGAAGAACTGCTAGTTCAAGTGGTTCACCACAACCCTCAGGGCCCCTGGGTTGGGACCTGGAGTAGAGGGCGGGCCCAGGTCCCTCCCTCTCCACTCCCCTCCTCCAAGGACACTAGTGGAGTAATTAAGAACCAGTTCAGAGGCAAGCAATAGCGCCCGGAACCTACCCCAGAGAAGAGAAAGCGCGAGACCCAGCAGAACAGTACCAGCAATTTGCCACAGTAGGAAGTGATGAGATTTTGCTGTATGGTTGTTACTGAACTATGTTGTAAGTTTGAGAGTCTCTACTGCTAGGTGGTGACCCACTCCCTGAGGAGTGTTATGTGACCATTAATCAGCAGGGGAATTGTAAACAAGGGATTTACAATGCTGTAAGAGAGCTGCACAAGCATCACACAATGGGGGATTGCTCAATTCTGTGACTCAGTAAAGCCCACCAGGATGTGCCTGGGCTAGTGTTTTCCAGGCACATGGATTGAGGATATAAAATAGGGAACAGTGGCATAATTCTTTGGCCTTTCTCCTCCCCTACTGTGATGAAGTGTGTGTGTGTGTGGGGGGTCTTGTTTTTTAAATAGTTTGTTATTACAGAGGACTGGCGACGGAACTTGGGACCCCAGCCAATGGCCTAGAGAATGGATATCCCAGAGCCTGGTGACCTCCCGAAGCGGGAGACCGAAGCACCGAGGACAGGGTTTGACAGAGCTGGGCTGGAGCCTCCGTCTCAAGGTGGGGAAACTGTATCCTCAAGCCCAACAGCTGAATTCCAGAAGAAGCTGCAGGAGGATTCCTCCTTGGAGAAGCTGAGGGCCTCGCTGGCCACAGCAGTGCAGGAGCACACCATGTCAACATGATGAAATGGAGAAGTTGGTGCTGGCTGTGTATGGGCAGTGGGGAGGAGTAGGGAGAGCGTCCCTGAGGCTGGGGCTGACCCCTCACTGGAATCAATTCCACTCAGACCAGCTAACCCTGCCCAGCAGGCAGAGATCAGAGAGGTGCTGCATTCATACCAGCAGCTGTTCTTCAACCGGCCTGGGCTCACTAACCTGGCTGTCCACCGGGTGGAGATGGGAACTAGCCCTCCCATCAGGTGTTCCCCATCCAGGGTCACTGGGAAAACAGCCCAGGGCCTGGAGAGAGAAGTCGGGGACATGCTGGCTTTAGGGGTGATCCAGCTGTCCACCAGCCCCTGGGCCTCACCCGTGGTGCTGGTCCCCAAGGACGGGTCGATCCAGTTCTGCGTGGACTATCGGAAGCTCAGTGCCATCACTGTGCCTGATTCCAACCCCATGCCTGGGACCAATAAGATCCTAGACAAGTTGGGGGTACCTGACTACCAAAGGCTACTGGCAGGTGCCTTTGGACCCGGAGCCCGGGTGAAGTTTGCCTTCACCACCCCAATAGGGCTCTTCGAGTTCCTAGTCCTGCCTTTTGGACTCAAGGGGGCACCTGTCACCTTCCAGTGCCTGGTGGATCAGTTGCTAAGGGGGATGGAGGACTTTGCTCTAACATACATTGACGATATCTGTGTCTTTAGCCAGACCTGGGAAGAACATGTGTCCCAGGTGAAGAGGGTGCTGGGTCGCTTCCAGGATGCAGGACTGACTATAAAAGCTGGAAAGTGCAAGGTGGGGATGGCCAAGGTGTCATGCTTGGGCCACAAGGTGGGGAGCAGCCACCTGAAGCCAGAGCCAGCCAAAGTGGAGGCCATCAAGGACTGGCCCACTCCCCAGACTAAGAAGCAGGTCCAGGCTTTCACTGAAATGGCGAGGTACTACCGGAGGTTTGTACCCCATTTTAGCTCCCTGGCAGCTCCCCGCACGGAGCTGTGTAGGAAGGGAAAGTCAGACAAGGTGGTCTGGACCGAGCAGTGCCAGAGGACTCTCGCTGCGCTGAAGGGAGCACTTATCCAGGGCCCGCTGCTGGTAAACCTAGATTTTAATAAACCCTTCCTGGTGTTCACGAACACCTCGGACACAGGGTGGGTGCAGTGCTGATGCAAACTGATACTAAGGGGGAGAGGCACCCCATTGTGTACCTGAGCAAGAAGCTGCTGCCCCGGGAGCAAAACTACACAGCCTTTGAGAATAAATGCCTGGCCATGGGGTGGGCCCTTAAAAGCCTGCAGCCGTATCTATTTGGGTGACCATTCACCCTTGACGTGGCTGCACCAAATAAAAGGAGCTAATGCCAAGCTGCTGAGATGGAGCCTGCTCCTCCAGGGGTATGACATGGAGGTGGTTCATGTGAGGGGGAGTGCCAATGTTATAGCTGATGCTTTATCATGGGGCGGGGGCCCTGAACTTCCCCAGGTCACTGGCTAAGTGACCCCGCTCAGTTCAGACTCGAAGGGGAGAGAGATGTGACAAAGTGGGGGTTTGTCTTGTTTTTTTCCTTGTTTTTTCAATGGTTTGCATGCAGAGGGAGCGGGACTCACCTTCCCTGGGTGTTCCTGGTTTAATGAGGTGAGGGGAGAGGGAGTCTGTTGTTACAAAGGACCGGCAGCGGAACCTGGGACTCCAGCCAATGGCCTGGAGAATGAAGACCCCAGCAACTGGTGACCTGGCGACCCAGCTCAGGAGTCACAGCCTGTTCCGGCCAGTGGGCGAACAATGGACTGTAAAGAGAGGGTCCTGGTGACCTGACCAGCTGGTTCCAGACAGAGGGGGCCAGAGGACAGAAGAGAGGAGAGGAGGCCAGGCGACCTGGTGTATGTGGATAGAAGAAATGGACAGAAGGGGCTTGGGGCCGGGGATATCGGAGGCCCAGCTGGGAAGCAGGGGGGCTCTGGGCTGGAGAGGGGGAGCAGGCAGAGCCCCCCCTGGATGCCAGGAGACTGGGATGTGCTGTGCTGAGGGAGGCCTGGTCTGAGAGGTTCCTGTGCTGGGTTCAAACTCTCAATAAACCCTCCTGTTTTACGCTGGCTGAGAGTCACTCCAGGCTAGAGAACAGGGCTGCATTATTCCCTCTGAGAGTGGACGCTCCGGGGGTCCAGAGCAAGGAGACTCCCAGAGGGGGCCCACGGCAGAGACAGACGCGCTAAGGCTCAGAGAAGTGCAGCTCCAGGAGCTGGAGGGGCCTGACCCCGAGAGAGAGTGGACCCCTGAGAAGGGCTGTCACACTGACGGGGGTTCCCCCCCCAGGGACCGCACGGAGCCAAGAGTGGGCACGATCTGTGAGTCTGACACCCACCTACGCGGGAAGCAACAAGAGCACTGGGAAGACAAAGACTTCACCTGAGGAGACTGGTCCAGGCTCAAGGGAGAAGCTAGTATATTAAGAATTGTATCATCCAGTGGGGTGAGAAAACTGCTTGATCCAAACCAGGTTTCAGATACAGACTGTGTGATTACCTTTTATTCTCTTTGGTAATTAGCTGCGACATTTTGTGCCTAACACTTATAATCACTTAAAATCGATCTTTCTGGAGTTAATAAATCTGTTCTATATTTTACCTAAAACAGTGTGTTTTGGTTGAAGTGCTTGGGAAATCTCAGCTCAGTTTACAAAGGCTAGTGTGTCCCCTCTCCACATCGAGGGCGAGGCGGACTGGTCAGATACAGCTCCGGGGTGCAAGGCTGGAGAGCTGGGGGAATTTGGCTGGTGCCTTTCCCTGGGTGATTCATGAGCAGCTCAGGGAGCATTCATGCAACAGAGCTGGGTGTGGGGCTCCACATGCTGTTGTGCTGAGTGATAACAGCGCCTGGAGGAGTTTGCTGCTTGTCACTAGCGAAGCATTGAGAGAGAAACCCCAGGCTGGAGAGTAAAGGGAGCACAGCAGTACCCAAGTTCAGGGCCGTCCCTAGCCATTTGGGTGCCCTATACAGTCTCCCACCCTCCCCCCGCCGGGGGGGAGGGGGGGGCTGTGTGGGGCACCTGGCCTTTCCCCCAAGGTCTTGGAGACACGAGCTGTGGGAGGCCACTTTTGGGGGCCCCTACAAGCCCAGAGTAGCCCAGGGGATTAGTGGGGGGCCGGGAGCAGCCCGCTCTGCTTCCCTGGCCCCTGCCATGTTGTTTGGGGGAAGGGATCCCCCACTCACTGGCAGTGGCGGGAAGCAGAGCGGGCCCCAGCCCACTCTACTCTGCCAGCTCCCAGCCGCGGTGCTCTGCTTCCTGCCGCCGGTCCTTTCCCCAACTCGAGCGACATGGCTGGGGCCGGAGCAAGGGAAGCGGAGTGGGCTGGGGCTGCGTCTCTCCGCTTCCTGACGCTGGTGAGTGCGGGGGGCAAGCCTTTCCCCACATTCACTGGCACCGGAAAGCGGAGTGCCGTGGCTGGGATTCGGCGGAGTAGAGCAGGCTGGGGACAGGTTGCTCCACTTCCCGCCACTGCTGCTGACTGTGGGGTTGCTGGGGGCAAAGGTGGAATGGGGGTGGGCCGGGGGTGGAGCAGGGGAGAAGGGTAAGAAGCAGGGCGGAGGGCGTTGTCTGGGGCCCCACGCCCCACTAGGGATGGTCCTGCCCCTTGCAAGGGGGCCGGCCGAGGGATAGGGCTGCTGTGTATGCAGCATGCAGCTGCCTAGGGCACCATGAAATTTGGGGCAATTTGGTGCCCCGAATTTCATGGTGCCCTGCGCAGCTGCGTATGCCTAAGGACGGCCCGTCCCAAGTTCCAGGGTGTACCCCGGTGATCCCGTAGGGTTGCCAGGCATCCGATTTTTAACTGGAATGCCCAGTCGCAAAGGGACCCTGAAGGCTCCAGTCAGCATCGGTGACTGGGCTGCTAAAAGTCTCGTCGGTGGCGCAGCAGGGCTGAGGCAGGCTCGCACCCTGCCCTGGCTCCACGCGGCTCCCGTAAGCAGTCGGCATATCTGGCTCCTAGGCACAGGAGCAGTCAGGGGGCTCCGGATGCTGCCCCCACCCTGAGCGCCAGCTCCACAGTTCCCATTGGCCGGGAACCACAGCCAATGGAACCTGTAGGAGTGACACCGGCAGGCACAGGCAGCACGTGGAGTCCCCTGGCCACCCCTCCACCTAGGAGGTGGACATGCTGTCTGCTTCCAGAAGCCGCGTGAGGTAAGCACCGCCTGGCCGTAGCCCACACCCTGAACCCCCTGCCTCAGGTTGGAACCCCTTCCCGCCCCCAAATCCCTCCTAGAGCAAACACCCCACACCACCTCCTGCACCCCAAACCCCTCATCCCTGACCCCACCTCAGAGCCTGCACCCCCAGCCACAGCCCTCACTCCTTCCTGCACCCCAACCCCCTCATCTCCGAGCCCACCTCAGAGCCTGCACCCCCAGCCAGAGCCCTCACTCCCTCCTGCACCCCAACCCACTGCCCCAGCCCGATGAAAGTGAGTGAGGATGGGGGGATGGAGTGAGCAGGGGGGAGGGAAGGGTGTTCAGTTTTGTCCAGTTAGAAAGTTGGCAACTCTATGATCCCATCACAGGGGGACCCGTGTGGCTCCCTGCAGAGGGGCTAGGGGATGAGATGGGGGAGCCTGGGCATGCTAAACTGCATCCTGTTTGTGCTGGGGCTCGGGCCTCTGCTGTGAGTGCCAGCGGGCTCTCCTGAGCTAACCCACTGCACAGCAAGGATCTCCTGACAGCCTGGGCTAGGTGGTACCAAGACAGGGGCCAAACCACCCCCTCCTCAGGAAACAGCTGTGCCCATGAACTCATGGCCGGGGCACTTTGTGCTGGAGCTCAGAGTGGCTCCTGGGGCCTGGGCTGCCCACATGCTGTGAGCCCCAGAGCCCCGGGCTAGCGAGGGAGGAAGAGCCATCAGGGGAAAGCAGGAAGCCAGCACCCAGCCCAGCCAAGCACAAGAGCAAGCGAGCTACCTGCCAGAGCTCCTGGACCCGCTGCTGTATCTCCTGCAGGCCGGTGCCTTGAAAGTGAAGGAAACCGTAGGCAGAGAGAGCCTGGCAGAGAGAGGGCGGGAAAGTGACAGAGCGACAGCAGCCGGGGGGGGTGCGTGTGCCCACGTGCGTGACCGTGGCCGGGCGTGAAAGTGCAAAGCCCCTCCTCTGACCAGCCTGTCCAGTGGAAAGCGGCTCCCTCATGGGAACAGGCCTGGGACCTGGCACCATCAACAAAACTCTGAGATCCCAGGGCCCTAGGTCCGGCCTAAAGGCGCTGAGACACAGCCCGAGCCCCTGCCGGCTCCCACGGCCAGTCCCTGCTGCGCAGCACTCGCCCCTAAAGAACATAGAGCATGGCCGTGGGCGGGCATGACTGGCTCTGGCTCTTGGCTGATTCTTTCTTTGGGAGGAGGAGGACCCTTGCCAAACGAAGTCCCTACCAGGGGCTGGATACCCAATGGGCTGCCTCAGTATGGCCTTGTTGGGTGGAGACTGCAGCCCCAATTGGCTTGCTATCCAGCCCCTGCTCACCGCGGGTGGCACCTGCGGGGTCCCCAGCCTGAGAAACCGACGAGAGCAGCTTCTGGACACCAAACGAAACCCATGCGGAGTCCCGCCCAACGTCTCCGGCTGGACCCACGGCACCCCCAGCAGGCCAGGCCACCCCAGCTCCCCTCCTCACGCCCTGCCTCACAATCTGCGAGCCCCACACCCCAGCCTCCCACTGACAGGCTGGCCCCCACCCCAACCCCCGCCCTCACCCCTACAATCTGCCGGGCTCACGCCCCGGCCCCCGGCCTCACCTTCCAAGCTGCGGGCCCCACGCCCCGGCCCCACCCGAAACCTGCTGGGCCCACGCCCCGGCCCCACCCGAACCAGCTGCCCCACGTCCAGCCCCTGACACGCTCCGCCCTGGCCCACCCCCAACCTGCCGGCTCCAGACGCCCAACTTCTGAGCTCTGAACCCTGGGGCCTCTCAAACTGCAAGCCCACCTGCAATCACTGCAACCATGCCTCCCCTCCAAAGTGCTATGCCCCCAACACCTCCGCCGCCCACAGCCCTGCCCACCCCGAAGTGTAGTCTGGGGGACTTAACCTGGGGCGGAGGTGCCCCCGTGCTGCTCCCCAGTTGATGGGTGCGGTGCGGGAGCCGCAGCCTGCAGTACAGTCTCCTGTGGTGCCCTCCTGCACCCCTGTCCGTCTGGCTCACCTGCACCTGCGGCACGCCTGCCACGCGAACAGCCAGCAGGTACAGCTTCGGGAGTCCCGGAGGCCCTGGCTGGGCGTCACGCAGGGGCGACCTGCGTGTGTATGCCACCATCTCCCACCCGCCATGCCCTTCTCAGGCACCTCTCACGCTTGGCAGCAGCCGGGGAGGCAGATGAGACCGGGGCATCATGACCTCCGCAGCCCAGCACAAGGAACAGGGGACACAGCATCCCCACCCTGCAATTCTGGCCCCACTCCGCTTGCCCCTGAGCGCACCGCCCGCTGCACGGCACGCGCTGAATTGCTGCCTCCCCCACCGCCCACTGGCCACGGCACCACACTGCCAAGACTGCCGCTGGCCACGGCACACGCTGGCCACTGCCGCTGCCATGGCACCGCTGACCGCCCTCCCTCCCCACTGCCGCTGGCCATGCACACACTGCCCACTGCCCGCTAGGCCAGCACATGCTGATCGGCCCGTCCCTGCTGCCCGCTCCATGGTACACGCGGAGCCTCCCATCCCTCTTCCACTGCCATGGCACACGCTGACCGCCGTCCCTCGCCCCCGCTTCCATGCAGACGCTGACACTCGTCCCTGCCCCCATCACCTGCTGGCCATTGCACCGCTGACCGCCGTCCCTGCCCCCACACCGGCTCCAGGCACACGCGACACTGTCCCTGCCCACGCGCACACTGGCCATGGCACACGCTGACTGCCTGTCTCCCCGCCCCCCCGCTCTCCGTGGCACATGCTGCCCGCCCGTCCCTGCCCCCGCCGCCCACTGGCCATGGCACATGCTGACTGCTCGTCCCTCCCCCGGCTCTCCATGGCACACGCTGACCGCCCGTCCCTGCCCCTGCCGCCCACTGGCCATGGCACATGCTGACTGCTCGTCCCTCCCCCGGCTCTCCATGGCACACGCTGACAGCCCGTCCCTCCCCCTGCTCTCCATGGCACATGCTGACTGCCCGCCCCTGCCCCCGCTGGCCATGGCACACACTGACCACCTACCCCTGCCACCCACTCTCCATAGCACATGCTGACCACCTGTCCCTCCCCCCGCTCTCCATGGCACACGCTGACCGCCCCTTACCAGAAAATTCAAATATCCCTGCTCTAACCACTAGCCCATCCTGCACCCCTGCTCCCACTGCTGCTGCTCTTGCCCACGCTAAGCGGCCAAAATGCTGGAGCCTGCGCAGCGCTTGGTGTGTGGAGCCAGCATCTGGTGGGGTCCCCAGCCAGCGAGAACAAGGGTTGCTTCTGGGGTCCTGCTGCAGCTGCTTTGATGTAGGGGTGCAGAGCTGGGGCAGGTGAGGTGAGATCTCTGGGCCAGGGCAGGCAGCAACTGCCGCAGTGTACGTACTGTGCACTTGCAGGAAGGCCCGGGCCACGTGCTGCCCTGCGCTGCTGCGCACACGGCATAGATACTCCGCCTCGTCCGAGGGCTCCACAGCAGGGAAGCGCAGAGTCCCTCCCTGGATCACAGCCTTGCGGGATATGACACCAGCCTGTCCTCCTGCAGTGAGCCAGGCCAGGAGAGATACAGCATTTAATGCCCTGTCTCTCAGCACCCCAGCCTTGCACAACCTGCCTCACCCCCACGCAGGGCCGGGGGCCCAGAGAACAGCTGAGCTCACAGTCCATGGCTGGCCTGGCACAGCACAGCCTGGCCATGCATCCCCTGGGGCCAGAGGCCCCGAGAATAGCCCCTAGCAGCCCATGCTGGGTGGCTGAAGCCCATCACTGCAACCCAATGGGGTACACGTGAGCCTGCCGTCTACGCAAAGCTGATGGAGAGACTCTGGCTCGAGTGAGAAGGGCTGGGGATACCCCTCCCATGTCTCCTGCTGACGCAGCCACAGGCAAGGGCAGCAGGTAAACCACTCTTCAGGGAGGCTAGCCCACAGCCCCGTCCCAACTTGAGGCCCCGCTCCAGCCCTGAGCCTCCCATCCTCACCCAGGGCCGGCGCAAGGAAGTTTCACGCCCTATGCGAAACTTCCACCTTGCGCCCCCCTAGCCCTGCAGCAGCTCCTCGCCCTGAAGTGTGCCCCCCGCCCCCGCGGAAGCATCCCACCCTCTGGCTTGAGGAGCCCTGCAGTACCTCCCCACCCCAGCTCACCTCTGCTCCGCGTCCTCCCCAAGCACGCTGTCCTGATCTAATTCTCCTCCCAGGCTTGCGGCGCCAAACAGCTGATTGGCACCGCAAGCCTGGGAGGTGGGAGAAGTGAAGCAGCAACTGCGCAGTGGAACCCCCAGGCTGCCGGTGGCACGCTGACCCAGGCATGGGTGGCAAGTTTGTAGAAATTTTGGTGGTGCCCAGAACCTGCCCCCCCCAAACTCCAACCCCCCTTGCTAAGGCTCTGGGAGGGGTTTGGGGGGGAGCGTCTGGGGTCAAGGTCCTAAGCTGGGGATTAGGGTGCGGAGGGTGCAGGCTTTGGGATGAGTTTGGGTGATGGTCAGGCTCCGGGCTGGGGCAGGAGGTGGGTGCAGGAGGGGGTGAGGTTGCAGGCTTTGGATGGAGTTTGGGGCGGCTAGGGTGGGGTTAGGAAAGGGTAGGAGGATGCAAGGATCTGGGAGGGAGTTTTGGGGGTGGGAAGGAGTGTGTGGGATAAGGGGAGGTGGTGCATGGCTCTGGGAGGAGTTTTGGGATAGGAGGGAGTGCAGGGGATGATGGGGGGATGGAGGATGAGGATGAGGGAATCATGATGCAAGGATGGGGGCTCAGGCTAGGGCAAGAGGGCTGGGGTGTGGGATGGGGCTGTTGGGCAGGATATAGGTTCATGAGTGGGGGTGCTGCAGGGCTGAGACGGAGGATAGGGTGCAGGACTGAGAGTGGGGCTGAGGGATGAGGGGTTCAGCTGCCGGGGTCGGGCTCAGGGCTGGGAAGAAGATTAGGGTGCAGTGAGGATGAGGCGTTGGGGCGGAGAATGAGGGGTTCATGTCTGCGGGGGCGAGGGCTGGGAAGAGGATTTAGGGTGGCAGGGGATAGATGGACGGGGTGAGAGGAGAGGATTCATGATTGGGGGTGCTCAGGGCTGAAGCAGAGGATTAGGGTGTGGGGGCTGAGGGGTTGCGTGTGGAGAGACTCCAGGGCCTGAGGGCAGAAGCACAGGTAAGGGCAGCCGCCCTGCCAGTAGGAGTTGGGGGCTCTAGCCCCTGGAGAGAACAGCAGTTCTGCTGGAGCTGCATGCTAGCGTCCAGCGTACACAAGATACAACTGCGTGCAGGCTGGACGAGGTCTGGCCTTGCCGCTGACTCCCTACGCCTGTCGCAGGCTGAAGCGGAACCTACGAGCCGGGAGCGAGGAGAGACAGCCACGGCGGGGACAGAGCCAGAACGACAGTGATACTGAACGGCCACGACCCAGGGGCATGGTCAGAAGGAAAGACGCGAGCATCTACATCACATCGAACAAGCGCTTCACGGCAGCAGAGCCCTCGGCACGAAATTTCGTGGGTGTCTCGACGAATGCTTATCTTGACTGTGTCCGCTGCTCGAGCACCGCTAAACATAAGACCCGTCCACTAAATCACAGAAGCCGCCTCGAGGCGTCGCTGCAAAGACTGATCCCCGGAGCGCACAATCTGACGCCAGAGGGACACTCCCAGCCGATTTTAAGGGCCGGCCTGACTCTGAGCCCGGTGATCTGTCCTGTACCGGTCTTCCAGCAACCCGCGCGGCCGCAGCTCCAGGGGCGCATGCACTCGCGAGGCGACGCATAGGATATAAAGCAGAAAGCCGTCCTGACACGCATGGGAGACAGTGCCTTTAAAATATAGGAGGAGTGTTCTGGTTAGGGGGAGGCATGCTAAGCTCTTTCTACGATTCGTTCCGACCCATGCACACACACTTAGCGCGCACGCACGCTACATTGCCATACATGGCTAACCAGCTGCATACCACCATAAAATGGTATGCCAACAACGGCCCTTCCCCACCTCCACCCGTAGCTTGGGAGAATACCTTGTTACTTGGCTGCCTAGTTGGAGCATGAGCCCCTGCATGCTCAACGCACGGGAGAGCGAGGGCGGGGCCAAGAGCCTGGGTACGGAAGGCGCTTAGCATTCCCTGGGCTTCAATACTGACCGGAGCGTACATAGAGCCCGCAGGACCAACGCAAAAGGAGTCTTGTATTAAGAGAGATCGTAGTCTAGGTGTTGCAGAAGCGTTCAGCTGCAATCTTCTCCATCTGCTCGTCCAGCCCGGCTACTCCGAAGTGGACAGTGAACTCACACCATGCAGAACCCCAGCAGGAAGATGAGTAACTCGACTATAGTCTGTTGCATCAGGCCAAGCACGGCTGAGTGGCCCCTGATGTACGGTTCTCTGTGCTCATTTCCCTGCCCCGACATTGCACGCACACTCATCCCACCTATGCCCTCACCGGCACCATACCACGGCACACCCAGACCAGCAATGCCCACAAGCGAGCGGGCGGGGGGGACCTCACGCACCGCTCAGCACATGCGCCATGTAGGACTCACCGCTATGGCCTGGCTGGACCAGTTCAGCTGTGCGACGGCTCTGACACACTGACGTCAGCCCGTGAGCAGGACAGGCGGGGCAGTATGCGCAGAGATGATGGCGTGTATCTACTTGTACTTGCAGGAAAAATACACATCATGAGAGCGCACTCGGCGCACAAGTGCGCTCTCTTCAGCGAGCAGGCGACTCAACATGGTCCCTGTATGGGCAATGTACTAACCTAAGTACGGGAGTGCCTAGCATTACACTGAGTCAGACGCCACGCATCAGATTCAGGTCGTACCGTCGCTCGATGAGAGAGCCCTTTCTAGGCCTGCACGCATGGCACACATTAGCCTTGCTAGGCCTCTCCAGGCCTCTACATCACAGTAACACATCCAAATGCGCCCCACAGAATGGACCAGAGCGCACGCACCATGCACACCCTCACCACAGTGCGCCCATCGCCACGCACATGCTCACGCACGCACAGCACGCCCACGCCCACTGGCATGTGTGACAGCGGAGTTAGGGCACAAGCGCCTGCTCTAGTGTGTCGACCATGGAAAGCACAGTGTTGTGGGTCCATATATTGACCCAGGCCTAATAGGACAACAGGATTAAGCGAGGCCTCACGGTTGCTGTAATCCTGAGCACTCCATGCGAGCAGGACTCAGAGAGACACATACAGGGATCGCCAAAGAGCTAGAGCTCAGTCATGGAGACATCCCTCAGGTGAGGTAATGTCCAAGGACCGATGCTCATATGAGGACACCCTGCAATGGACTGACAGGACTGAGGGGGCAGGAGATCTAATGCCCAACATTGCGAGACTGGAATATCGACCTGCACGCAAACAGGAGCACAAGTGCTGGAGCTAGCTATATATAGGTGATGTATCATTAGGGAATACAATATTCTGAAGGCCGACCTCATGGGCAGTGCAACACACAATGCACGTGAAGGATGCTCTACCTTAGAAGAAGTGGGCGCCAGGACAGGTGGCCCATGACAGGGCGCAACCCTGATGTGTAGCTCATAGATACTTCTCCCTGCAACTGACTAGTCAGTGCGTCGTTGTCAGAGAGACGAGGGAACCAGCGACTGAGACAGAATTCTGTCGAGGTTCAGCAAACACTCACAATCACACATCTCACACGACAATATCACATGACTCTCGACGTAGCAATCTTTGTGCCAGCATTTGCCGATAGAACACAGCGCCACTACCTCACAGGAGAAGGAGTCATTCTCAGCAAGGGGAGCAATGCCTAAAGCGCGCAAAAGCCATCAGCACAGGAGCTCGCAGTCCAAAGCCGATGACTCTCCAGGGTGCCGATCATGGGAGGGGGCTTCCCTTGTTAGGATGATAGACCTGTTGGGGTGAGAACTCTCACCTGCTCTCCGCAGCCTGATACAGATTGACTGAGTGACCGTGCAACGGGCTCCCCGGGCTGCGTACCCTCTGAGGCTCGAGGATAACCCAATATAGCGTTGTGGTGGTGGCGCAACTGGCACGTGCGCCAACCCTGTGACGCGGCTGAGACCCTCTGGGCGCGCACCACGTGCTGTCTCCACTGAGCGCCCCAAGCGCCTGCCGACCGCAATGCGGGGGCGTAGCGGAGGAGTGCCCACAGCACTGTATGCCGTCAAGCCATGAGATGCCGCCGGTGAGAGCGACGTGCTGGAGGAGAGAGCCAAGGGCTGAGGCACGCAGGGAGGACACCAACCTCTTGTTGACGCTGGAAGAAGAGCGAACAAAGGACAGAAGGCAGGCGAGTCGTTAAGTTCGAGACGACGTAAGGTGCCTTAACATAAATAGGTACTGTGAGCTAATGTCCAATGATCCTACTGACAGGCCCGATAAAGAGCGATCGTGAGCTACAGCGGAGGAGATCCAAAGCACACAACAACCTGCCGAGGACAATCAGATTACACAGTTTTCCAGTTCATCCTTCCATGAAAAAGTCTAGAGGAGGAATAGCTGTGCGCCAATACCTCACTGCGAGGGGACTCTTGCGTTTGAGTACGCTACTCACGGCAGCACCAAGCTACGATCACTTGGCTATCCCTATATCTCGAGCTTCTAGAGGGATACAAGCACAGCTATGTACATAGGGCTTTATTTCGTTGTATGCTCCAGGGGCTTGTATAGTACTGCAACTATGGTGGTAGCTGCTTGGAAGTCTCCTGAAGGACCACTGCTGACAGATATAGAGGCCTGCTCTGTGCAGGTGGGGCAAGTGCTGAAGTACCAGGAGACTGCGTTCCATATTCGGGCAGTATCTATAACGAGAAGCTGAGGACTCACCACAGCAATCCTAGCCACTGTGTACATCTGAGTCATCAGTTGTGAAAACCACGTGGCACAGCAGCAATTTCGCCCTTTCATTGCGTTGCAAGTTTAGTCTTGGAAAACAATGAATTGTATCTCACCATAGTCACGTAAGAGGCAGCCGGCTAATAAGAAATACCACTGCTTGCACAGCGCTGATGATTCCTCGCGAGTTAAGAGGAGAGAAGAACGAGAAAGAACACGCGAGCAGAGAGGAGAGATAAAAAAGGCATCATTCCGAGCGACTATATAAAAAAAGCCACTTTAACACTCCTGGTAGATTAACTCTCTAACACAACTAAGTTCCCAGGGCAGGCGACCTAGGAGCTTCAGTCTAAGAGAGGGCGCAGAGGAGGAAAAACAAGATGTGTTCAATCTATCCCATGAGCCTGCTCCGTGTCACCGAATTGGAGCGGCTCCTCGATATGCTGCGTATGATAGTGTTGATATAGAGGCACTACATCTGGCATTATAGGATTAGGAGGTCATTTCTGAGTTTGTGGCCGAAGAGTAGTAGGAAGAACGAATGGTCAGTCGACATAACAACCTCAATATCAGTATGCAACAGTGCACAGAGCAGTAACACCCGTCGTGCAGGAGTCATGAGAGAGAGAATGCGAGAGCGTAGCTGAGTGCGAGCTAGCCAGGCCACTGCTACAGAGCCATCTTCATTTCCTCGCAGTTCTAAGCCCTCACTGCTGTGAGTAGCGATAAGGCGAGGTCAGTGCGTCATGAAAGAATCAGACTGACCGACCTAGCACAAGGGAAGGCTTTGGGGAGAGACCAGCGCCAGCGCGTAAACAAGAACCCTGGGTTATAAGTCTTGGTAGGAGGGCAGCGAGATCATGAATCTAGCTGTAAATTTGAGCTTAAGGGTTCAGTGCTTAAGCACACCAGATTTTTGGAACGCTAAGGTCGGGCAGATTGGGAGAGCATTAAGAATAGGGTGTCTTGAGAGATGGATCATAGAGCACAGGAACTGAGCAGTCTGTCTGGTGGGGGAACTGGAAGGGAGAAGATTTAAACAGAAGTCAGCACCCAAGATGGACTTGGCTCGAAAGTCACGGGATTTCTTGGATTTCTTACAACGTGATTACCTGTCGACAATAAGAAGCTGGCCTATTTTATCTGGACTCGCTGAAGAGCGCGTGCTGACTGCTAAAAGTAGGGCAGGACCTCGGCGTCCCCAGGGCAGAACTCGCTGTGGAAGCGCATGGAGGGGCAGAGGCCTGAATGCTCAAGGCCAGACCCAGGAAGATGGAAGCTGTGAAGTTATTGCCCTGTAGACAGTCTGCTCAGCAGAGAGGAACGCCCTCCCCAAGTCCTGCTGGCTTCATAGGATGGATACAGACCAGGCCAGAGGCAGCGGAAAGTGTAAGCAGGAGCCTTCCCTGCAAGGGGGGACGCAGCTGCTATAGATTTAACAAAATAGAGCAAACCTGAAGCCAGTTGGAGAAACCAGCTAGTCAGTTTATGTGAATAAACCCCCCTGCTCAGCAGACATGTGTGGGAGTTGAGCGGAAGGTTTGGCTTGGCAGCAGAGAGCAGTTTGAAGAGAGACAAAAAGAAAAGTTGGAGAAATGCGTGGTGGCTGAGAAATCCAAAACAAAACCGCTAGGGAAAGGGGCACCTGGCTTGTTCAGGGCTGAGGCAGAGGATTAGGGTGTGGGGGGCTGAGGGGTTTGCGGTGTTGGAGAGACTCAGGGCGAGGGCAGAAGCACAGGGTAAGGGCAGCCTGCCCTGCCAGTAGGAGTGGGGGGCTCTAGGCCCCTGGGAGAGCAGACAGCAGTTCTGCTGGGAGCTGCTCTACTCCAGCAACAGAAGCAGGCAGGGGAGAGGCGCTGCGCTGCTTTCTGTCAGGCAGGGACTCGGCGGGGGGAGAGACCCGCGGGGGGGCCGGGGCCCGACCCAGGCAGGGTCAGAGGAAAGACCGAGCTCCAAATATTGCTGGAGCAGGGCCCCCAGCCCTGAATATTGCTGGTGCTCGAGCACCGCAAACATAAAGAACCTGCCCCCTATAAACCCTGGGCTGCTGGCTGCCCCGGAGGCACACTGACCCAGGGGACACCCTGGGCTGCCCGGCTGCCACCGGCAGCTCGGATCCCCATCCCAGCAGCAGCAGCCGCTCAACCACTTAAAAAAAATTTGGGGGGGGGGAGGCGCTGCTTTTTGGTGCCCCCAAATCTTGGCGCCCTAGGCAACTGCCTAGTCCACCTAAATGGTTGCACCGGCCCTGTCCCCACCTCCCCCGTGGTTGGAGGATCCTTGGCTGCCAGTTGGAGCAGAGCCCCCTGCAGCTTCCAGGACAGGGAGAGCGAGGGCGGGGCCAGAGCCTGGGTTACGGGAGGCTTAGCATCTCCTGGTCTTCAATACCTGCCACCAATGGCCACAGGCCACTGTCAATGGGATCTAGTCTAGTGGTTTGCAGAGCGTTGCTCATCTTCTCCATCTGCCTCGTCCCAGCCCTGGGTCTCCGAGTGGCCAGGTGAACCCAGAACCCCAGCAGGCAGGAGGTATGGCTGGGATGGGGAAGGGCTGAGTGGCCCATCCCCTCTGTGCTCCCTGCCCGGCTGCACTTACTGATCCACTCCACAGTGGGCGGGGGGCTCCCGCTGGCAATGCAGTGGAACTCAGCCGGCTGGCCTGGCTGGACCGTCAGCTGTGCTGGCTCGATGATAGCCGTGGGCAGGACGGCGGGGGCAGCTGCGGCAAGATGGATGGCGGGTTATTCACTTTGTACTTGCAGGAAACCTCGAGAGCCTCGCGGCAGGGGCTTCAGGGGGCTCCCATCTCCTAGACCTGCTGCCTACTCAGGACGCTTCAGGGCTGTATGAGCCCCAGGCCTGGCCTACCTGTGGCCTCCCAGCTCTCATCTACAGTAACACCGGCCCCAGAAGACAGAGCGGACGCCATGTCCCGGCCGGGCAGCCCCTGTTCTGCCCTGGAGCACAGTGTATGGTCCATAATGGACCACAGCCAAGTAGGCAGTTTAGAGCAGGCCCTAGGTTGCTGTAACCAGCATCCAGGGCCAGGACTGAGAAATAGGGACCCAAAACTGACTCCCTGAGAGTCTCCCTCAGGGCTGAGTACAGCCAAGAGCCTGGCTCTTGGCACCTGCAATGACTCGGCTGGGATCCCCCACTTTGTGACCAAATTGCTGCCCCTGGGGCCAGGGTGGGGAGCAGCTTGTGTGATGTTAAGGAAACAATCCTGAAGCCCCCCATGCAGGCAAACGACAATGCAGGAGGGGTTTCTCCCTGGAAGAGTGGGCCCAGGACAGGTGGGCCCAGGACAGCGAACCCTGACTGGTGTATCACTTCCCCTGCACTGTGCAGTGGGTCGGTTTTCAGAGAGACGAGGGGCCAGGAAGCCTGACATCAGGCAGGTTCCAGAGCCCCAAACACTCAACCCACTCCGACACCTGACCCTGCTAGCATTTGTGCCAGCTCCAGCCCAGCGCCACTCACAGGAGAAGAGGTCACTCAGGGACCTGCCCACCATGACACAGGAGCCCAGTCCACACCACTGACCTTTGGGGTCTAACCCCGCCTCCAGCCCTGATTACTGAGGACAAGGGAACTGGGCTGCCCCGGGCGTCGTACCCTCAGGGCCGGATTAACCTTTTGTGGGCCCTGGCCCTGTGCTCCACCCTGAGACCCCACCCCCTGCTGTCCCCAGAGGCCCCAGCCGCCACTCGCATGGGGGGGGGGTGCGGAGAGGCCCAAAGAGCAGCAATGCCGCCCTGCCGTGCTGAGGGAGAGAATGAGCGAGCGCAGGCACCACCCTGAGTGGGAAGCCACAGCACAGCGCTGGGTGTGCAACCCCAGGCCAACTTACAGGGTCTGTGGCCTTCCATGACTTCGATGGGTCCATAAAACATCTGGGTCTTAGCAGGGGCTGCAAACAAATCACAGTTTTCAGTTTCAACCTCCATGAAAATTGAGTGCTGCTGTGCGCCTCCATGCGGGGACCTGCCGGAGCATGGCAGCCCCCAGCACTGGACCTGTTCTCAGCCTGAGGGTACCAGCCAGCATGTCAGGTTTCTGAGCCCAGGGGTCTTGAATGGCTGCACCAGGGAGGAGCCCTGGGCCAGCTGACAGAAGAGGCTGCTCTGTGCCAGGTGGGGGCAGCTGGACCCTGCGCCCATGGGCAGCTGAAAGAGAAGCTGGAGGACTCGACACAGCATGCCAGCCATGTGGCCACAAGGAAGGAAAACGGCCCAGCACCATTTCCCCTTTCTTGGCAAGCAGTTTGGAAAACAAAGAATGATGTCCCCATGTCCGTGAGGGCAGCGGGAACAAGGTCACTTCTTCCCGAGATTCTGCAGAAGGAAAGCCCCAGGGACAGCAAGAAAGAGATGTAAAAAAACATTCATTCCACCCTTGCCCCCAACACACTGCTGCTTCTTCGGCAGGGACCTGGATGGAGAAAAACCAAGGTGGTGTTTCTCTACCCCCATCCTTGCTGTGCCCGAGCACCTCCCAAATGTGGATGAATTTAGCTCCTCTGGGATGTAAGGAAGGATCATTTTCCTGATTTTCCCAAAGAGGGAAACTGAGGCACAAACCTTCCATAACTTGCACAGGGTCACACACACCCTGTGGCAGAGTCAGGAAAAGAATGCAGATCTGCTGAGTCCCAGCCAGGTGCCCTAGCTACAAACCATCTTTCCTTGCAGTTCAACCCTCCTGCAGTGATACGAAAGGGGCAGGGTCAGAAATCAGACTGAACACAGACAAGCCCACGCTTCCGACCCTGTGTTGCTTGGCCCAGACAGGACACAGTAAGAATTTTACACCTAGCTTCTCTTGCCCCGTATTTCTCTCATCTTGACAAAGAAACTGGCTTTCTTGATTTCTGGTTCCTATGCAGCAGCGGCAAAGAGGGGGATGTCAGTGCTTAAACCCAAACTAGAGCAGCTTCCCTTCGACCCCCTGCCACAGCTCTGTTTGATTAGGGATCCACTTTGCTTTCACAGCACCCTAAGCTGGCCCTAAACCCTGACACTGTTCCCGTCAGAGATCCTGTGGGGGTGGCGGTTCCTGCTGAATGGCACTGCTCGGAATTAATCCACTAGCACGAGAGTTTGAGGAGGAAATTGTGGTGAGGGGCATTAGCCTAAGTCAGGTGCAACTTTTCAACAGTCCTGTCCCGCCATGCAGCTCTCCCCTCCACCCAGAAGGAAGCCGCCTTTGTAAAGGCCAATGGCAGGCACCCAGCCTGTGGGGAACGTTCCCATTAAAAACCCACCCAGCGAGCACAGCGCCAGCACATCCTGCCAACCATGGAACCAGAGGAGGACGGAATGGGGACCGACCGTGGGCACCACTCTGCCATAGGGTGGGGGTGGAAGCCACAGAGCAATGCTAGCACCCCCAGGGCAGAGTGGGGAGCCTGGCTAGCAGAAGGTTACATCAGAGGGCACTGTCCTGGGCAGAGGGTGGCCTCAGGACTACAGGGGTGGCTCCTGGGAACTGGTGAGCACTGGGCACCAGCAGCCAGGTTCTCCCTAACCGCCTCCCCCTGACTAACTCAGCCCAGGCTCTCCCCGAGGGCGCAACGGGGCATGCAGGGGGATCCCAGGGCTTCTCACACCTTGCACATGCAGTGTGGCCGTGCCCTCAGCCATGTCCAGCATGTTGGAGCCAGTGCAGACATAGACGCCGGCGTCCTCAGGCTGCACGTTGCGGATGGTGAGGATGCCGTTGAAGTCCATGGCGCGGCGTGGCAGTTTGCCGTGGTTCTGGCGTGTCCAGACCAGTGTGTAGGCCGGAGACTGCAGGAGCAGAGGGGACACAGCCATGAGGAGGGTGTGAGCCCACCCTCCCTCGCCCCAGGGAGACGGCTCTAGGTGGGCTCCTCGGGGGGGCAACGTGGAGTCGATCCCCACCTAGCCAATAAACCTGCTCCCCTCCTTACGCCCCCGACAGGGCTAGGGCCACTGCAGGGGAAGGCAGAGTACAGGAGTGGCACCCAGATACCATGGTGATGGGCACATCACTGAAGACGGGCAGAGGCAGGGAAGGCTGTGTCCCCTGGGCTGTGCTCGGCAGCATTGGGAGGGTGGCTCCCTGCCTGGCTGCTCAGGGACTGTCAGACCCCAGGCCCAGGCCAGTAAGTCACTCTGCTCCCTCCTGGGATGTGGCAGCTGGGAGACACCAATGGGAGGGGAAAGCACAGGGCGAGCAGGTGTCAGCTCCTCCCACTGTGGGGAACCTGGGCTCTGTCCTGCTGGCACCACCTGGGAATCACGCCCTTGTCAGACTCTGAGCTGTGGTGAACGGGCCTTGTTTCACTGACTTCCCTGGCAGCTGGGAACGTGGGCTCCAGCGGATGTGCCATGCCAGCTGCCCGTTATCCCAAATGTAGGCACAGCGCTTTGGCTGTGTTACCAGCCGGCAGCTGTCAGCTGGCTGTGCACAGGCATCTGCGCTGCCCTCAGAGCCCGCGTCTGCACCGTGCCTGCCCTCGGCTTCACCTCACATTAAACAATGACAAGCACCATGCGGACCAAGCAGTCACAGGACTGCCAGCCGCTCGCCCGGCTCCCATCGACTTTCCAGCACAAGCTTTCTGGGGCACAGGTTCTTTGCGAGCTCTGCACGCAGTGCCTGGCACAACCAGCCCAATCCTGGCCAGGGTCTCGCAGTGCCACTCCAGAAAAAAAAAAGAGCGTGTGGCTGTTGTGGGCTTGTGTCTGCGCAGGGTCTGGGTGTCCAGGCGCCTGCAGGAGGCGCTTGGGTTCCTTGCCCAGGCCTGTGCTGTGTCTGGAGCAGCAGTTCTCATTCCCCTATTCCCTGCCAGCCCATCTTGCTGCCCCCACAGCCCCAGGCAGCTGCCCTGCCCTCACCTTGCTCTTGGCAGTACAGATGAAGGTAACGTCAGCTCCAGGCTTCACACTCTGGACCCTCTTCTCCTCCACAGTCACCGTGATGGGTTTGCTGGGGGCCTCTGCACCGACAGGGAGACATCAGACTCCTGCCCAACACACCCTGCAGGCCATGGACAGCAGGACGGCAGCTCCAGGGCCCAGCCACCAGGGGCTAATGATGCCTCGGGGCCAAGGCCAGGCAGGGGAAGGAGGGCAACAGGGAGCAGAGCTTGAGATGGGAGGGTTGAGTTCAGGTTTTCGTGTTGGCTCTTTCTCTCTGAGGACTCCTCATCCCATCCTAGACCCTGCCCTGCCCTAGACCCCCATGCAGATCCTGCCCAGCCTTAGGGCCCCGTGCCCTGCCCTCCTCCTGGGTCCTGGCTGCTCCTAGACCCAGACCCTGCCCTCCCCCAAGCCCTGCTCGCCCCCTGGCCCCCATGCAGACCCTGCCCAGACTTAGGGCCCAGTGCCCTGCCCTCCTCCTGGGTCCTGTCCGCTTCCAGACCCAGACCCTGCCCTCCCGCAGGCCCTGCTCGCACCCTGGCCCCCATGCAGATCCTGCCCAGCCTTAGGGCCGCGTGCCCTGCCCTCCTCCTGGGTCCTGTCCGCTCCCAGACCCAGACCTGCCCTCCCCGAGGCCCTGCTCGCACCCTGGTCCCCATGCAGATCCTGCCCAGCCTTAGGGCCCCGTGCCCTGCCTTCCTCCTGGGTCCTGTCCGCTCCCAGACCCTGCCCTTCCCCAGGCCCTGCCCACCCCCTGGCCCCCATGCAGATCCTGGCCAGCCTTAGGGCCCCGTGCCCTGCCCTCCTCCTGGGTCCTGTCTGCTCCCAGACCCTGCCCTCCCCCAGGCCCTGCTCGCACCCTGGCCCCCATGCAGATCCTGCCCAGCCTTAGGGCCCCGTGCTCTGCCCTCCTCCTGGGTCCTATCCGCTCCCAGACCCCAGACCCTGCCCTCCCCCAGGCCCTGCTCGCCCCCTGGCCCCCATGCAGATCCTGCCCAGCCTTAGGGCCCCGTGCCCTGCCCTCCTCCTGGGTCCTGTCTGCTCCCAGACCCAGACCCTGCCCTCCCCCAGGCCCTGCTCGCCCCCTGGCCCCCATGCAGATCCTGCCCAGCCTTAGGGCCCCGTGCCCTGCCCTCCTCCTGGGTCCTGTCTGCTCCCAGACCCAGACCCTGCCCTCCCCCAGGCCCTGCTCGCCCCCTGGCCCCCATGCAGATCCTGCCCAGCCTTAGGGCCCCGTGCCCTGCCCTCCTCCTGGGTCCTGTCTGCTCCCAGACCCAGACCCTGCCCTCCCCCAGGCCCTGCTCGCCCCCTGGCCCCCATGCAGATCCTGACCCGCCTTAGGGCCCCGTGCCCTGCCCTCCTCCTGGGTCCTGTCCGCTCCCAGACCCAGACCCTGCCCTCCCCCAGGCCCTGCTCGCCCCCTGACCCCCATGCAGATCCTGCCCAGCCTCAGAAAGACCTGCCCAATCCCCTGAGCCCAGGCAGACCCTGCTCACCCCTCAGGCCTCTGGGACTTGCCCATGGGAGCCCATCTTGTTGCCCGGGCCTGAGACATGAGGCTCTGACCTCGACCCTGCCCTGACTGCCTGGATGGAGCAGTGCCACTTGCTCTGCCTCTATCCCACCACCGCTGAGGGCATGGCCATCGTGACAATGGCTCTGCCAGGGAAGGAGGGTGTCAGCTCCCAGCTGGGGCCCCGCAGAGTGCTCAGGCCCACCTGGTCTCAACAGTGTCCTCCTCCTCCCCTCCCCTGCAGGCTGAGCCCGGAGCCTCTCACCTGTGACAATGACCTCCGCCCGGCTGGCATTGCTGTGCTGCAGGCTGCGGCAGGTGCAGATGTAAACCCCAGCCTCGGAAGGCTGGATGCTGGGGAAGTGGAGCTCTTCACCTGGGGCCAGGACAAATGACGTGTGAGAACCACCCATGGCCCACCACGGGCTGAGCGTGTGCACAGAGGGGCCCTTTGGCAGCCAGGGAGAACATCCCCAGGCCTGAGGAGCTTGCAGGGAGACCCTATCTCTGTCACCCCACTGCTTATAGCCACTGGGCACAGCTCCTGAGCTAGGCAGGGCTGGCCTGGGGCCGTGTCTGGCCGGAGAGCTCTGAAGAACACCCGAGATGCTCAGGCTGGTGATTCGGGAGGTGGCACGTGCGCCCGAGTCAGCACAGACCCCCGCATGGTGCTAGGTCATTCCATGGGGGGCGCTCTCCCCTGTGGCTGTGCAGCTGGAGGAGCATCGATCCGAGCTCCTGATCTGCTCAGGCCTCGAGGGGCTGCACTTGCACCAGACTGGGGTGTCCTGATCTAACCCCTCTTGAACTCCCTGTTGTTCAGCCTGCTCAAAGGCAAGGAGACGCCAGAATGGCTGGCCCCAACCAAGTGACCCCTGTCCTGCCCCCGTTTCTCTGCTGATTCAAACCTTCCCCCATTGGTCTGGGCGTCTGCCAGCACCAGAGTAAACCCACCATCAAACCCGCTCCTCACGGCCACCAGGATGACCCTGCAGTGGCATGTGGGTACTGGATTCTCCTTCCCTTGCAGTGTGACTGTATAAATAGCTACCATGTCCCACCCCAGAGACAGCGGGATCCCAGTGCTAGGAGAGGGATCTCTGTATAAATGGATATATTGCCCCGCCCCAGAAGCAGCTGCATTTAAGGCTGTTCTACACTTATAACTTGGGTCAACACAGCTACAGTGCTCGAGGGTGTGAAAATCCACACCTCTAAGCGCTGTACTATGCCAACCCAACCCTGGTAGACACTGCTAGGGCGACAGACGAATGCCTCTGTCAGTCGTCGCTCAGGGAGTTCCCAAAGCGACGGACAAACCTTTCCAGCTGTATGATGGAGCTACGCAGGCACAGCCAGTCACCACAGCGAGGCCGCCATAGCCTCCACAGTGCAGACATGGCCTCAGTGGAGGGGAAATGCCTGGTTCCAAACGTTCGTTGTTCTCTCCACGCCTGGCCACACGGTTACCTTGTCGTCTGCTCTGGGCAGTGCTGGGCACGGGGCGTCCATCCTCCCGCGACCAGGAGTAGTAGTAGGGTGGGCTGCCGCTGGCCTGGCAGCGCAGTGTCACCTCTCCACCCTGTGACACCGTGGTCTTTGGCGGGTGGACTCGTACCATGAAAGGGGCTCGGTCTGTGTGGAGAGGAGAGCAGGAGCCAGTCATTCTGGGGGATTCTGGGGAGATGCATCAGACTCATAGGAGTGGGATCAGCAATGGTGCTGCAGCCAGCTGCCCCCCCTACATGGAAATTCTCTTGGTGTGAGAGCAAAGGGACCTTCCGCGGCTGTGGAGCGAGGGGCCGTATCCATCCGCGCCTTGCTCTGCACCCACCAACACCCCCCCCGCCCCAAGGCTCTGGGGCAAGGGGTCATATCCACTCTCGCCTTGCTCTGCACCCACCAACGGGGCCCCCCAGGGCTGTCGGGTCATATCCACCCGCGCCCTGCACCCACCAGCGGGGCCCCCCCAAGGCTCTGGGGCAAGGGGCCGTATCTGCCCGTGCCCTGCTCTGCATCCACCAGCGGGGCCCCCACAAGACTCTGGGGCGAGGGGTCATATCCACCCACGCCCTGCTCTGCACCCACCAACGGGGCCTCCCCAAGGCTCTGGGGCGAGGAGCCGTATCTGCCTGCGCCCTGCTCTGCACCCACCAGCGGGGGCCCCCCAAGGCTCTCGGGCGAGCGGCTGTATCTACCCGTGTGCTGCTCTGCACCCACCAATGGGGCCCCCCAGGGCTGTGGGGTGAGGGGCCGTATCCACCCGTGCCCTACTCTGCACCCACCAACAGGGCCCCCCCAAGGCTCTGGGGCAAGCGGCCGTATCCACTCACGCCCTGAGGGGTCCATCCCTCTACCAGCTCCTGGCTGGATCCCATCTCTCTGCTCACCCCTGCTGGTGGGGCAGAGGCAGGGATGAGGGGCTGGATGCTAGAGATTCTGGCCTGTGGTCTGGGAGCTGTATCAGCATCAAGCAGTTGCCTGCTCACCTTGCAGCCAGCTGAGCCCAGAGTCACAGCCTCCAGGAGGGGGTGCGTCAAGTGCCCTGTATTCACACTCCCCACATCACCGCAATGTGCCTTGGGAGGAATCTTTAAAGTCCCCCTCCCCCCCAGGTAATGTCCTTGGGACAAAGCGCGCAGGAAGAGTAACCCTGGTTCTCCGACACAGGACAGGCCGGCACTTCTGGCCTGTCCAGGGGCCACTCCTTGGC
Organism: Chelonoidis abingdonii; assembly: GCF_003597395.2. NCBI lineage: Eukaryota > Metazoa > Chordata > Testudines > Testudinidae > Chelonoidis > Chelonoidis abingdonii. Next base: position 21,756,448 of record NC_133791.1, read on the forward strand.
AGCGATATGGGTAGGAACAAATCAATCTGCAAACAGCAGCATGGAGCCTCTTTCCCCATGGGACTCCCCATCCTGGCCTTACCGCTGGAGTGAACTTTCTCCAGGGGGACCCTCAGCACAGAGCATTTCAAAAAGGGTCTGGACTGTAACAGTGAGCGGCAAAATCACCCCAAGCCACCTGTGTCTCACCTGCAGGGCTCTGTCTACGGGGGAGCCAGCCCTGAGAACTGTGCCAGGCATACTGCTGGGAGCATGGCGCAGGCTTGACCTCCAGCCAAGCTGAGATCGCTTAGCTGGAGCTGGTAGAAAGGGGTTTGTATGTATGTTTCTTGGACCTGTTTCTGACTGATGCCTCACATTAGTGCTCACTTCAGATCCCCCAGGCTGTAGTTAAATAAACTGGCTTGATTTTTAATCTAACCCAGTGCAGCACCGTGTTCAAACTGAGCTGTTGGTAACTCCAGTGAACAAAGCAAATTGCTGGCTACTGAGCCTGGATGGGGCAAAGGAACTCCAACCTCTCAGGCTACTAGCCCTTGTCCTTCTGCTGGCCCAAAGACCAGGGCAGTGGGGACCCACTGGGAATGAGCCCTGGCCCTGCACTTACCCACAGGCACACACTTCTGCCCCCGCACGCTGGGGTTCCCCACATAGCCTGGTGCACATCTGTGGGGAGCAGGAGAGACAGGTGAAGGGGGCACTGGTCTCCCAGGGGAGCATGATTATCAGGGGGGTTGCACACAAAGCCTAACTTACTGCCAACTTGCCAACTTACTATTGGCACAAAACCAAAGTGGCCACTTCCAGCAGCTCCCATTGGCCCAGGACAGCGATCCGCGGCCAGTGGGAGCCACGATGGGCTGGACAGGGCAGGTAAACACACCGGCCCGGCCCATCAGGGGCTTTCCCTACACAAGCAGTGACCCCTGTTTGAAAAGCCCGACTCTAGCCCCTCCCTTCCCTGAGGCCCCACCCCCTCATCCTGCCCCTTCCCTGAGGCCCCACCCTCTGCTCATTACATTCCCCCGCCCTCAGTGGCTCACTCTCCCCCACCCTCACTCACTTTCATTGGGCTGGGGGTTGGTGTGCTGGAGGGGGTGAGGGCTCTGGATGGGGCCAGAAATGAGGGCTCCAGGCTGGGGCAGGAAGTTGGAGTGCAGGTAGGGGTGAGGGCTCTGGCTGGGGTTGCAGTCTTTGGGGTGGGGCTGGAGATAAGGGGTTTGGGGTGCAAGAGGGAGCTCCAGTCTGGGGCTGAGGGATTCAGAATGTGGGAGGGGGCAGCGGGTTGAGGCAGGGGGTTGGGGTGCAGAGGAGTCAGGGTTCTGGGCTGGCGGTGGGGCCGGAGATGAGGGTTTTGGGGTGCAGGAAGGGGCTCTAGGTTTGGGGAGCTCAGGGCTGGGGGTGCAGCAAGGGGTACAGGCTCTGGGCTGGGGGTGCAGGCCCTGGGGTGGGGCTGTGGATGAGGGGTTAGGAGTGCAGGAAGGGGCTCAGGGCTGGGGCTTGGGGCTTACCTCGGGTGGCTCCCAGTCAATGGCGCAGTGGGACTAAGGCAGGCTGCCTGCCGCTCCTGGCTCTGTGCTGCGCCCCGGAAGCAGCCAGCGGGTCTGGCTCCTAAGTGGGAGGTGCTTGGGGCAGGGGCATTGCGCAGAGCCCCGTGCTGCCCCCTCCCAGAGCCGTAGCTGCTGGCTGCTTCCAAAAGCAGCGTCTCTACCTGCCCCAGGACAGGTAGAGACTAGCCTGCCTTAGGCTGCAGCACCGCCAACCAGACTTCTAACAGTGTCGAAAACCGGACACCGGGTCACCCTAAGAAAGCCTTGTGCCCGCTGTGCCTCAGAGCTGCAGGTTGGGACTGAGGAGCGTGGGGAAGCAAACAGCCCCCCTGGGGTCCAGGCGCAATGCTGCCAGGCTCCATGGGCTGAGCCCCGTCCCAGGGCAGCTGGGAGCTTAGAGGACAACAGTTGCCACTTTTCTAATGGCTGGAAATCAAATCCCCAAGGCCCTGCCCCCTACTCTGTCTCTTCCCCAAACCCCGCCCCTTCTCCACCTCCTCCCCCAAGCCCCGCCCCTTCTCTGCTTCTTCCCCAAACCCCGCCCCTTCTCCACCTCCTCCCCCAAGCCACGCCCCTTCTCTGCTTCTTCCCAAAACCCCGCCCCTTCTCCACCTCCTCTGCCAAGCTCTGCCCCTTCACCTCCTCCACCAAGCCCTGCCCCTACTCCGCCTCTTTCCCTAATACCCTGTCCCTTCTCCACCTCCTCCCACAAGGCCCCTCCCGCTGTGCCTCTTCCCCCAAGGCCCTGCCCTCTTTCCACCTCCTCCCCCAAACCCCACCCCTTCTCCACCACCTCCTTCAAGCCCTGCCCCTTCTTCACCTCCTCCCCAAGCCCCACCCCTTCTCTGCCTTTTCCCCAAACCCCACCCCTTCTCCACCTCCTCCCACAAGGCCCCTCCCACTGTGCTTCTTCCCCCAAGGCCCTGCCCTTTTTCCACCTCCTCCCCCAAACTCCACCCCTTCTCCACCACCTCCTTCAAGCCCTGCCCCTTCTTCACCTCCTCCCCTAAGCCCCGCCCCTTCTCTGCCTCTTCCTCAAGCCCCGCCCCTTCACCTCCTCCACCAAGCCCTGGCCCTTCTCTGCCTCTTCCCCAAACCCCGCCCCTTCTCCACCTCCTCCCACAAGGCCCCTCCCACTGTGCTTCTTCCCCCAAGGCCCTGCCCTTTTTCCACCTCCTCCCCCAAGCCCCGCCCCTTCTCTGCCTCTTCCCCAAACCCCGCCCCTTCTCCACCTCCTCCCCCAAGCCCACTCCCGCCGTGCCTCTTCCCCCAAGCCCCTTCTTCCACCTCCTTCCCCAAGGATCCCACTCTGCCTCTTCCCCCCCACCCCAGATTTTAAAAAATGGATGGTGGGGGCGGAGAGCTTGTCAAAGGGCACCAGGATACACAAGCCAAAACCCAGACTGGGGGAAAACTGGCTGGGTGGCACCTCTAGGGGAAAGACTTACTGCTCACAGTACTGGCCAGTGTAGCCGGGCTCACAGGCTGAGCAGCGATAGCCACCCCCCGCTAGGCTTTCACACGTCCGCGAGAACCTGCAAGGAGAGAGAGACCTGAGTGCCCGCTGGGAACAACACCCACACCCACCCCAGGAACAGCGCCCCCTGCCTCCACCACACAGGAACCACCGCAGAAACAGCACCCCACCCCCGCTCAGTCACCCCGGGAACAGCACCCCGACCCACCCCAGGAGCAGTGTCCCCTGCCCCCGCTCAACCATTCTGGGAACAGTACCCCCTCCCCACCTCCACCGAGCCCCCCAGGAACAGCGCCCCCTTGCCCCCCGCTCAACCATTCCAGGGCAACAGTACCCTCCACACCTCCACCGGCCCCCCCAGGGAACCAGCACCACCCTGCCCCGCTCAACATTCCGGAAACAGTACCCGTCATCCACCTCACCGGCCCCCAGGAACAGCGCCCCCTGCCCCTGCCTCAACCATTCTGGAACAGTACCCTCCCCACCTCCACCGAGCCCCTCGGGAACAGTCCCCCTGCCCGCTCAACCATTCCGGGAACAGTACCGCTCCCACTCCACCGAGCCCGAGGAACAGCGCCCTGCCCCGCTACATTCCGGGAACAGTTACCCCCTCACCCACCATTCCACGGCCACCCAGGAGCAGCACTCCTGCCCTACGCTCAACATTCATGGGAACAGTCCCCCTCCACCTTCACGAGCCACCAGGAAGCAGCACCACTGCCCGTCAACCATTCTGGGAACAGTAGCCCCTCACCACCTCCACCGAGCCACCCCGGGAACAGCGCCCCCTGCCCCCCGCTCAACGATTCTGGGAACAGTACCCCCTCCCCACCTCCACCGAGCCACCCCGGGAACAGCGCCCCCTGCCCCCCGCTCAACCATTCTGGGAACAGTACCCCTTCCCCACCTCCACCGAGCCACCCCGGGAACAGTGCAGAAACAGCACCCCACCCCTGCTCAGCCACCCCGGGAGCAGCACCCCCTGCCCTGCTGCCCCAGGAAAAGCGGCCCTGTCCCCACTGTATACCCCCCGAGCTGTCAGACACACAAGGCTGAGTGAACCACAGAGCCCTCGGGATCACCCCTAGGGCAGACTCTTGGGGGATCTGCCAGGAAACACTGGCTGGCAGCAGCAATAGGGCTGGTGCTGAGACGCTGACAGACCCGGCTGGCAAAAGGCAGCCTGCACCTGGCACCTCCTCTATACATCCTCGCTCCACCTCCATCTCTGCCCTGCCCAGGCCAGGCCTGGCCCCTTGCTGGCAGGGGTTGAGCCCCAGCGTTAACACCCAGAGATGGAGATACCAAACGGGGGGTGGGGGTGTGTGTGACCTCAGTCATGTTAACCCCACAAGTGCCATGGGCTGCTACACTCTAACCCCCAACCCCATCCGCTGGCATCAGCTACTCACTGGTTCTCAGGCTCAGACAGTGGGCAGGCGCAAGGCTGGCAGTCCTCGGGGGTCCCGGTGGTGGCATCACCGTAGTAGCCAGGGGCACACTGCTCGCAGAACTCCCCGGCCGCGTTGTGTAAGCAGTTCTGGGGAGAGAGACGGAGCTCACCATGCTGTACACACTAGGGCTAGCTACACACCCACCTGCTGGGGGAGGAGGGGTCGCAGCAAGGGGCTTGCCCTAGGGCAGAGTCCTCCTCTAGGGTGAGGCAGAGGCAGGGGGTAGATGGGGACCCTCCCCAAGTCACAGAGTGCAGGCCCAGGAAGCCAGGGCTCTGGCCCAGCGCAGGCAGGTCCAGGGGGACCAGAGAGAGTCTCAGCCCTTCTCTCAGCCCACATTGGGGCATCCACCTGGCTGCGACAGTGGCAAGGGGGACTCCAGAAGGAATAGGAGTGGCTGCTTCCACGAGGTGGGGTGGAAAGGCTGCTCCTGCTGGCGGGCAGGCCCTGTGCGCACCACACTGGTCACTCACCGAGCAGGCCCCCGTCTCCGGGTGACAAGAGTCCGAGTGGCCATTGCACTCACACAGCTCGCAGTGCCCGAGGTACAGGCCACCCCCGGTGCGAGTGTAGCCAGCAGCACAGTCCTGCAGGGGAGAAACACAGCATCACCCTGCAGTACAACCGGCCAGGGCCTCGTCTCCAGAGCAGCCACAGCTGCCAGGCCCCAAGCCCAGGGACTTGGGTTGGCAAGGGGCCCCCTCACCTGGCAGGAAAGGCCTTGGTACCCAGGTGGGCAGCGGCACTCCTCCACCTCCAGCGCCAGTGGTAGGCTGCTGTAGGTGGGCACGGCGGTCTCCATGCTGATGCCAGCAATGCTGGCCGACATCATGTCGGTGGAGTAGGTGGCACGGATGAGGATCTCGTCCAGGTCGGCCAGCGCCATCATCAGGTGCTCCCGGGTGGCATGCTGCCCGTCGGGCCGCTTCCAGTATTGCTGTGGGGGAGTGGGGCAGAGTCACGCCTGGCCGGAAGTCCACTGAGCTCTGAGGCAAGGGCAGCGGGGTCACCCAGCAGGGAAGCCCATGTGCTGGCACCACAGACCTTGGCTCAGCCAGGCTGCCCTGGATTCATGCAGCAGGGGTAGAGGGAGCTCTGGGCAGAGACTTCGCATGGCACAAACGGAGACTGAACCCAGCTCAGACAAGAGCCCGACCCCGTGGAGCTGTAGGGCAGCCCAGCCCAGCCCCGCCCCTCGGGACATGCCCCCTCCTGGCACAGGCGGGTGGGTGGGCTTGACATGGGGGTGCCAGTGGCTTCAGTCCAGGGGAGGCCAGGAGCCCCACTGCACCTTCCGCAGGCCCAGGGACCCATCAGTGGGTCGCTGAGGCCAGTGCCCATAGGGTGGGGGGCTCAGACCGGAGGAGGGGTGTACTGGGAGAGGGGGGAGGGGGACAAGGTCGGGAGGCGGGGGTGTGAGGTGCTATGTTCCAGAGGGGCAAGGTCAAGGGTGGTGTGATGCTCGTGAGGAGAAAGCGGGAGTGGGGGCAAGGCAAGGGTCAGGGTGAGGCGAGGTGGGTGGCCGGCGCAGTGCAATGCCCCAGAGGCAGGGTCGGGTTGGAGATGAGGCAGGGGTGGCCCATGCTGGCGAGACAGGGGTGAGGGTGAGGGCAAGGGCAAGGCAGGGGTGGGGTCAGGGCTAAGGCAGGTGCTGGATGGGGGCAGTAGCATGCCAGAGAGGTGGGGGCAGGGGCAGGACTGGTACTATGCTGGCAGGCGGGGCTGGATGGGGATGGAAGCGGTACCATGCTGGAGATAGTGGGGCGAGGATAGTACCATGCCAGTAAAGTAGGCATGGTACCACCCTTGCAAGGTGGGGACTGGGGGGGCAGGGGCAGTACCACCCTGGCAAGGTGGGAGGGGGCTGGGGTGGTACCACGCTGGCAAAGCAGGCCCCGGGGGGGGGCCAGCGGCGGGTATCATGCTGGCAAGGCAGAGCCCGGTGGGGGGGGGGGGCAGTACTGCGCTGGAAGGGCAGAGCTGCCGCGGTGCGGGAGGCAGGCCCGGTGTACCTCGCTGGCAAGGCAAGATGGGGGGCAGGTGATATGTAGTACCGACGCTCGGCTAAAGCAGGCGCCCAGGCGGTCGGTGGTACCGTGCTAGGAAGGCAGGTCTGGGGGGGCAGGGAGTGTAAGTACCACTGCTTGGCAAGGCAGCCCAGGCGCGTGGCGGTGGGTACCGTGCTTAGGAAAGGCTAATGCCCGGGTGCGGGCAGGATGTAGTTACGCAATTGGCAAGGCGGCCCGGGGGAGTGGTACCGCGAGCTGGCAAGGCAGGCCAGGCCGAGGTGGTACCGTGCTAGGAAGGCAGGCCTGGGGGGGGCAGGATGTAGTACCGCACTGGCAAGGCAGGCCCGGGGGGGTGGTACCGCGCTGGCAAGGCAGGCCCGGGGGAGTGGTACTGCACTGGCAAGGCAGGCCCAGGGGGGAGCATACACCCTGCGAGCCATGCCCTCACCTCCCGAAGGATGATCTCAAAGCTCCGACGGTCGCGTGGCAGCAGCTCAGGCTGGTAAGCCACCAGCGTGATGTCGTTGCCCTGCACAGACGGCAAGGGGAGGGGGCTGGTCAGACCCGCAGGCTGGGCTCTGCACCCCCTCTCCTCCAGGTTGGCAGGGCACTCCCTGGACACACCGTGCCAGTCCATCCCAGACCTGTTCTGATCCTCTTCCTCCATCAGATGCCAGCCCCCTTCCACTCACCTACCGGGCCCTTGTGCTGTGAGCGCCCCCCGCAGGTGCTGGCCTCTCCTCACCCAGCCTGCTTAGACACCTCCCCCCATGTAGCCCCTTCCCTGTGGGGGCAGATTCAAGGGCCCATCTTTGTGCCAGGGGCACCACTGCCCCTTTCTAAAGCACTCAACTTAGAGTAGTTTCATCTAGCCCCCCTTTCCCTAGTTTGATTATGAGACTGGCATGTGAAATCGCACCCTGCTCCCCCTCCCCTGGCCCTGCCTTTCCCTTACTGAACTCAAGACATGCCACACCTACAGCTCCCCCAGCCACTAGGCCAGTGCCCTCTCAGAGAAGGAAATTAGGCTGCTTTGCCGTGATTTGTTCTTGATGGATCAATGCTGGTTGTTCCTTATCGCCTGACTGTCCTTGAGCTGCTCACAGATTGGTTCTGAATCATTTGTTCCAGTATCTCTCCGGGTACAGAAGTCAGTCTGCCTAGGCTGTAATTCCCCAGGTCCTTTCTGTTCCCCTTCCAAAGGTAGGTACCAGGCTGCACCTCTCCAGTCCTCTGGAACCTCACCTGTCCTCGGGGACTTCTCCAAGATAGTCACTAACTGTTCCCAGCTGGCTTCAGCTAGCTCCCTCCATGCCCCAGGATGCATTTCACCAGGCCCTGTTCACTTCAACACATCGAACCTATCTGTGACGTTATTGACATAAACCCTGACTGCAGAGATCATTGTTGCAACCACTGTTATATATTTGCAACAAGTATTGTACAGAGGTTGTCCTGTGAGCTGTCTAGGGAAAGGTTATGATTTGCTGGTTATGATTAAGCTGTCTTAAGTGTGTCTAAGTGTGTCATTTTGTAGTTGTATTTGATTCCAAGTAGCCTCAGCAAAGCATTTGTTCAGTTTCTTGAGGAAGGACTATGCTCAAATAAATTTGTGAGTCTCTAAGGTGCCACAAGTGCTCCTGTTCTCAGTAAGTGCCCAATCAAGAAACACTTAACTGACGATGCACTTTGGGAGACGACAATCCACATCTGAGTTTTCCTGGGAATTTTCAAACTAACTTGTAAATAATGGCGTAGGCCTGCACACTGAGTCATGCATGGACATGTGATTTGCCCATGTGACTCCAGACTCCATCTTGCTTCTGGGATTTTCCACAGTAAGAACGGAGGGGAGTCCTTCCACAGGCAGAGAATATAAAAGGCCCTGAAAACTGCTCCATTTTGTCTTCAATCCTGCTTCTTGGCTCTGGAGGAACCTTGCTACAAACTGAAACTCTGAACAAAGGACTGATGACCCATCCCAGCGGGGGATGTGCTCCAGAGACTTGATTTGAACCTGCAGTTTATTCCATCACTGCTACAAGCCTGAACTAAGAACTTTGCCATTACTGTATGTAATTGATTCCATTTAACCAATTCTAGCTCTCATCTCTATCTTTTTCCCTTTATGAATAAACCTTTAGATTTTAGATTCTAAAGGATTGGCAACAGCGTGATTTGTGGGTAAGATCTGATATGTATATTGACCTGGGTCTGGGGCTTGATTCTTTGGGCTCGAGAGAACCGTTTTCTTTTACTGGGGTGTTGGTTTTCATATCGTTCATCCCCAGGACGTGTGGGACTGGTGGTGATACTGGGAAACTGGAGTGTCTAAGGGAATTGCTTGTGTGACTTGAGGTTAGCCAGTGGGTGAAACCAAAGTCCCCTCTGTCTGGCTGGTTCAGTGATGCCTTAGAAGTGGAGAAACCCCAGCCTTGGGCTGTGACTGCCCTGCTCTAAGTAATTTGTCCTGAACTGATACTCTCAGAAGTGTCTCACCAAAGGCAGCATCGTTACCTTGACCTTTCCCTGTTCTGGCTTGTGTTCTCTGCCCTCTATCCCAGCCTCCCTTCCCCCAGCTCTCCACATGCCCCTCGATCACAGACCCCTGCTCTTCTAGCCCTGCCCCCCGACACCCCATCACCCAGACAGCCCCCCTCACTGTCCCAGGCAGCTCCCTTCCTATCCCAGACAGCCCTGGTGCCCCACAGGCCCCTCACTATCCTGTTCCAGGGAGGCCCCCTTTCCATCCCGGACAGCCCCTCTCCCCCATCCCAGGCAGCCCCCTTACCGTGATCTGCACGTCGGCATCAGGCAGTGGGGCACTCCTCCCCCCAGAGCTGTAGGAGAGGGTGTAGCGCAGCCGCCCACCGTAGGAACCAACCTGAGAAAGCAAAGGAATAGCACAGGCTGCAGCACCTTAGCTCTGACTCTGTGGTGCCCTGGCCTGGCCATGCAGGGTGGGGCTTTGTGCCACCGGTGAGGCCAAGGGTCCCTCAAGTAAGTCCACCCTGGGGCTGGTTTGGCCAGTCCAGGAGGGGGGCACTAGGGATGAGGAGAGGGGCAGGGCAGGGGGAAGGATCAAAAACCTGCCCGATAGCGATCGAGCCAGGGAGCGCCATCTCTTTAGCCTGACAAAGAGAGGGCTCCGAGGGCCTTGACCGCAGGCTGTAGGGACCTGCATGGGGAACAAAGATTTACCAACAGGCTCGTCAGTCCAGCAGTGGGAGCACTCAGAACCATTTTCTGGTGGATTCTCCAGCTCTGACCATCTGAAAGCCAGCCTGGCTCTTTCTCTAACAGACAATTGCTGTGGGGCAGGTCTTTGGCCTGTGCTATCCAGGGGTCAGGCTAGATCATGGCTTCCCAAACTGAGGGATGCACCCCAAGGGAGGGCTACCCCACTGATGCTACCACAGGCAGAGGTTGGGGGCATTGCCCCCCCATGGGTATGTTGGTAGTGGGGGGTGCAATGTAAAGGTTCAGCTGCCCCCTGAACAGCTTGAGTCACACACCCCCAGCAGGTCCTCTCTCACCAACAGGGCACCCGTGTCTGACTGGGAAGTGGCCAGCAATGAGGAGTCGTGCGGCTGGAGTTGGCCGCTAGCCCCCCCACTGGCAGAGTGGTGCCCAGAGATGGCCTTGCCCAGGGCCAGTGGGGCACAGTGCCTCCGGCAGGCAGCAAACAGGGAAGTGGAGCTGCTAAGCAGAGGGTAAGGAGAAGGCGCTGGCCCCAAGAGGTGGGAGCTCCCGGGGCAGCTGGAGGAGGCTGGAGGGTTCCCGGCCAGTCCCACCCCGCAATCCAAGGCAATCAGGCCCCCTGGAGTATCGGCCCCCCAGGGATTGGGCTTGGCAGTGCTACTCCGTTTCTGCCTTGACGAGATGTGATCGAGACCATCACGTGGTTTATTTACAGGGTTGGAGTTTATAGGTCTGTAATCATTCAGGTAACTAATTTTCCTCAACTGCTAGCGGTGGCTGCAGCATCAAATGCCACTGCATGGGGAGGCCTCAGGGCACAGTTTGGGACCCTCTGGGCTGGATGATCACAATGGTCCCTCCTGGCCTTGGAGCCAATGAAATGAAGGGGATTTCTTGGCGATCTACAGCTCTGGAGGGTGTGACGCTCCTCCTTGGAGCCTTCAAGGCAAAGCCCAGAGCTCCCAGAGCCCCTTCCTCCCCAGAGGAGGCCAGGCCCTCCCCCAGGACCACAGGCTCCGACAAGCAGGGCCTGTGCAGAACAGACCCAGCGAAGGCACAGAACCCGGTGGGGAATAGCACGGGGTATCAAGGCAGGGGGCTCCCCAGGACCACTCTGCCGTAGGCTTTGGAGCAGGCTGCAACAGGAACTCTGCTCAGCCACACAACCCAGTGCTCGAGGACAAGGGATTAGCCAAACTCCAGATCCCAGCACCCCCATTCTGGACCTAGATCAAAGTGGCTGCTGCCAGTGGTGCTTCCCCTTCCCAGCACAGAGTGCAGTTACCTTGTCCCCTAGGAAGGCGCCGGGGAGCTGCCAGTAGAAAACACTTTCAGGAAGCAGAGAGAAACCCTTGTAGACGAGAGAATACTGGGAGAGGAGAGAGATGGGCACATGGCACCGTGTCACAAAGGGGGCACAGCTGAGCGTCCCCACCTGGCCAGCTGCAGGAGAGCTGAGGGGGAGCCACACAAAGCACGGGCATGGCACTGAGATGGCACCACAAGCTGTGCTCTGTGGGAAAGGCCATGGGTGAGGCAGGAGCGGTGTGCTAGTTCCCAGAAATTCTGGGGGTGGCAGCCCTTGCTTCTGCTCTGCATCACTCATTCTAATCCATGCCCAGGCTGCAAGGCAGTGGTACCCATGGGCAGGGGCACAACCTTTGCATTGCAGCCCTGCTGGTTTCCTGAGTGCAGACTAACAATGGGGGAGAAAAAAACAGGAGTCCTTGTGGCACCTTAGAGACTAACACATTTATTTGGGCACAAGCTTTCGTGGGCTAGAACCCACTTCATCAGATGCATGCAGTGGAAAATACAGGAGCAGGTATAAATACATGAAACGGTGGGGGTTGCTTTACCAAGTGTGAGGTCAGTCTAACAAGATAAATCAATTAACAGCAGTGGCAATTCTTCAACAAAAAAACTTCAAAAACAGACTCCAACGTGAAGCTGCAGAACTGGAATTAATCTGCAAACTAGATACCATCAGATTAAGCCTGAATAAAGACTGGGAGTGGTTGGGTCATTACAAAACCTAAACTTAATTTCCCCACTACTAATTTCTCCCTACTGTTACTCACACCTTCTTGTCAACGGTCTGTAATGGGCCACTCTCTTACCACTTCAAAAGTTATTTTGCCTCCCTTGGTATCCTGCTGTTAATTGATTTATCTTGTTAGACTGACCTCACACTTGGTAAAGCAAACCCCATCCTTTCATGTATTTATACCTGCTCCTATATTTTCCACTCCATGCATCTGATGAAGTGGGCTCTAGCCCACGAAAGCTTGTGCCCAAATAAATGTGTTAGTCTCTAAGGTGCCACAAGGACTCCTCACTGTTTTTGCTGATACAGACTAACCCGGCAACCACTGAAACCTGTCACCATGCAATGAAGGAGAAGGGGCCACTAGGGCCTAGGATGAAACCCCGTAGAGTTATCACACTTGTGAGCCAAGCTAAGATTGTACCCAAGGCTCCAGCAGTGCCAGGCTGGAGCACACCCATGCCCCTGCTTCCCGGAGCTCTCCCTGGCCATGCTGGAGACTGCGCCTGCCATGAAGCGGGACCTAGAGGCGTGGCAGGAAAGCTGGAGCCAGCAGGGGCCTGTTGCAAGGGGCTGTTTTCCCAGATGGGTGGAATTTTCTATTCACCAGGAAAAATGCGGCCTGGTTGGGCGTTGCAGGCTGGAGCTGTGCTCAGCTGGGGGCACAGGGGCAGTCTCACCACAGAAGACATGCCTGGCAGCCTGCACAGGAAAGCTCCTCTTGGTCAGTGTGGGGGCAGGTGACCCTGAGTAAGATGCTGGGGGGCTGAAGTCTCCCCAGGGGTCTCCCTGGAGAGGGTCTAACCCATCCCCTCCAGGAGCAGGATCACTTAGGGAACACAGCTAGGAAACCCCCATCCCCCATTGTCCGTCTGTGGTTGACCAGAACAGACTCATTAGGGACGACTGTGCTGCTGCAGCCACCTGCACACACACACACAGGCAGAGTTCAAGGACTTCACCAGCAAACCACACAATTCCCGACAATGCCTCCACCGCCCCGAGCCAGGCCAGGCTCCGTCACCCCCAAGCAGGACAGAATCCCAGGGCACAGCAATGGGCAGGAAGGCCCATGCACGGGCTGGGTCAATGGGGTGAAAGTGCTGGGCTTTCACCATCTACATCAGCTCTGAATCTGGCCCTCAGGCTCCACTGCAGTGGTGCTCCAGCCCCGGCCTCAGCATGCTACTATGCAAGATCTGCTTAGCTGGGAAGGGCTGGCAAGGGAAGCTGCTGTGCCGTAGTATCCAGTTGGCAAACAAAGCCAGAATCTGCTCTCTTTCCCAAGCGCTTTCACCCTGGCAGAGCCCCACCAGCGAAGCGAGATCGGCGTCTGGCCTGCAGTACCCTGGACAGATGGCTGCCATCCAAACAGGGGCCAGGGAGCGGTCCTGCAGGTATCAGATACAATCCCTCAGGACATGCAGTGCCACCCCCGGGGACAGCGGGGCCATTTTATTCCCTCCCACAGAGCCAATCCCCTCCCGCCCAGGTCATGCAGGTGGGCACGCCCTGGCCTCTGGTACCTTCTCAGCCACAGCAGCAAGCCTGTGGCCCTGGGAGAGGAGGCTGAACTCCTGGAAGCGAGATCTGAGCAATGCTTCCCACTGGGGCTTTAGCAACACAAGAGACCAAGGGAGGGCTCAGTCAGTGTATGCGGGGGCAAAGCATAGGCCCAGGACAGTATTGCAGAGCATAGACTGCCTGAGGGGAAGGAGACCCCAGACCCCAGAGACAAGTGCGGTGGGGTTAGAACACTGGTCTGCTGGAGGGGCCTCGCACAGGGGCAGCAGAGCCAACGACTGAGGCCATTTGCAGACACTGTTTAAACAGCTTCACGGCCCGACCCGGGGCCACTCCATACATGTGGCATCCCCTTGGGCACCAGTGCTGCCTTGCCCGGCCAGGGCTGCCCTGGGAGGGGTTTGGAAAGCTCAGCGGCTCTGCCATGGCTTCTCAGCGGGATGGCAAAGGTGGGGGGATGGCAGCAAGAGGGTGCAGGGAGGGTAGTAAGGACAGGGGGAGGACAGCAAAGGCAGAGGGAGGGTGGCGAAGGCAGGGAGAGGGTGGGGGAGGGCAAGGGGAGAACAGTGAAGGCAGGGAGAGGGTGGGGGAGGGCAGCGAAGGCAGTGAAGGCAGAGAGAGAGTGGGAGGAGGGCAAGGGGACAGTGAAGGTGGGGAGAGGGTGAGGGAGGGCAGCGAAGGCAGTGAAGGCAGGGAGAGAGTTGGGGGAGGACAAGGGAAGGACAGTGAAGGTGGACAGAGGATGGGGGAGGGCAGTGAAGGCAGGGAGAGAATGGGGGAGGGGAAGGGGACAGTGAAGGTGGGGAGACGGTGGAGGAGGGCAAGGGGAGGACAGTGAAGACGGAGAGAATGGGGGAGGACAGTTAAGGTGGGGAGAGGGTTGGGGAGGGCAGGGGGAGGACAGTGAAGGCAAGGAGAGGATGGGGGAGGACAGCAAAGGTGGGGAGAGGGCGGGGGAGGGCAGCAAAGGCAGGGGAGGGTGGTGAGGAGGGTGGCAGGAGGGCGGGAGGGAGTCCCTAAGCCAGGGAGAACGGCTGAGGCGCACACTACGGGGTGGGGGAGAGCCAGGTCTTGGGAAGAGTCAGGGGAGGGGCATCTAGTGCCTGTGAGCAGCGTCCCACACAGCCATGGCTGTACCTGCAGGGCCCGTGGTGCCAGGGGAGAACCCGACGCAGCCAGGGAAGCAGGGGATGAAGATGCTTTTGAGGAAGAGGACTGGGGAGATGCGGCCAGGAGAGGGCGAGTAGGGCGGCTGTGAGCCAGCCTGGCAGTGGAGGGGGCTTGCAGGCCTGCTGGCTGGGGCCAGGGCCTTGGGGCGGCCCTACACATGTGGGCCGGAGTGCTGTGTGGAGAGGCCACCTGCCCCACGCCAACGCCAGAGAGCAGCTCCCAGATCTCAGCATCCACCCTCCACTGCACTTTGTCAGCCTGAGCGGGGGAGGGATGGACAGAGAGCCAGGGAGTGACCACAGCGGGTGCTGCCATCCCCACACACCATGCTGGGCATACTGCCAACCCCACAAATCACGCTAGGCACAGCACCAACCCCACATACCACACTGGGCATGCTGCCAGTCCCACACACCATGCCAGGCGTGGTGCCAACCCCACACACCACACCAAGCACAGCACCAACCCCACACACCCCGCTGGGTGCAGTACCAACCCACCACCACACCAGGCATGGTGCCAGCCCCACCACCACACCGCAGCAGGATGGGGAAGTGCTGCCCATGCACAATGCCGGGACGGAGCAGTGCTGATCTCACACACACTATGCCAGGACAGCGCTGACCCCTACCTGCCCACGCCCCAGCCTGGGTAGCACGGTACTGAAACCACATGCCAGGGATGCTGGGCCTTCTCCAAACAGCACCCCCTGGAGGCAGCCAGTAGCGGGGGCCTCAGGGGCAGGGCCCCGCTTGGATGGCCTGCAGCAGCAGCTGGCAGGACGTCTCCTCGGAGCACAGCCAGCCACCTGGCAGTCTAGGGGCGACCTCCATGCCCACATGGCAATAGCCAGCCTGGGACACTTGGCCTCAGTGGGGCAGGGCCATGGCCTGGCTGCCTTTGCCCTGTCATTCCCACCACTGAGCTGGGGAGAAGCCCAAGGCTCCGGTTGTGGGGGCAGCATCATCTCCGCACGGCCCCCATGCACTGGGGCTGCTCCCGTGCAACAGTTAGCTTCTGCGGCACCAGCAAATGGCACCAGGGCAGCTCCCATCACGATGCCAAAGAGGGGTGCAGAGTAGGCCATGGCCAGCTGGACCCCAAACCACCAGCATGGGGCCAAACACACAGCACATGGCAGGGACCCGAGTAGGTCTGGGTGCTTGCTTGCCATGGGCAGGGAATGGTGCAGGGCTGGGCACTGGCTGCCATGGAGGGGAGCAGGGTGGGCTAGGCATTGGCTGGCATGGGGGGTGGGGCAGGGCACTAGCTGGCTGGCCTGGATCAGAGAATGGGGCAGGGTTGGCAGAGTGGTGGGCACAGGCAGCACAGAAAAATGCTGCATAAGAGCATAATGCAAAGCCTCCTAGATCCTTCCCTAGTCCCAGCCCCTCTGAGTTCTAGCCCCACAGAGTGCAAGCAGGGGTTCTGACCTGCCAATCACTGCAGAGCATGCCCATGCCAATGCCCCCCCATTACCTTAGCCACTTGTCTGGCCCTGTGGCTGCCCCCTCCAGAGCCCAGGATCCTACCCGAGGCCACAGCCTTCCGCAGCTGCTCCTCCATAAGGGATGTGCCATTCTGATGGGAGGCACAAGAGGGTTGTGAACCCACTGGCCCTCCCAGCCAGGGGGCATGAGCAGCCCTCACAGCCTTCACCCACCTGCCCCTGGCTGCACCCTGTGCCACAGGCCAGGGTCACCACACACTGCATGCTCCAGCTCCATAAGCAGCTACCTGGGTGAGTCCCCGTGGCACTGCCCCTGCACACTGGCCTGGGGAGGGGAGCGGAGTCTCCACTCAGAGTCACACTGTCATTGCTATAAGCTACCATGTTCTCAAAAATGCCACCCAGAACCTGTTATCCTCGGCATGTCCCCCCCATGAACACTGGGGACCCAGTACCAGGCTTAACCATGCCCAGGCCAGGAGAGGGCATTGGCAGGGGCGACAGAGGGGAAAGCGACATGTTGACTCCCCTGCCCCACGGTGGTGAGCAGGGCACAGTGCCATAAGGATCCTAATGGGCACCGCTTGGGGGGCTCCCATGACTGTGGGTGGTGGGCAGAGTATTCATGGCGTGTTAGAGACCCCAGGTGCTACTCTGCCAAGCACCGGGCAAAGGCATGGGACTCCTGGCACAGTCCACCCTGGCCTGGCTATCCTGGCCACAACAGAACCTGCCATGCCCCTTCCCCTCCCACTGGCAAGGCCCCCTGACAGGACACCCCAGACAATCCAGCACTAGGGTTGGCCGAATGCCCCCAGGGGCTTAGTAACATGCAAATTCCATGTAATTAGCTCTGTCTCAAAGACGAGGGAGAGGGGCTGAGATAAGCCACACCCCTTCCCCAGCTGGCAGGTAAGGCACGCCCCCTTCCCCATAAAGGTGAGTAAGCCACGCCTCCTGCAGGCGAGCCCCTCCCCTGGCAGGTAGGTAAGTCACACCCCTTCCCCCAGCAAGTGGATGACCATTTGCCAGGTTATCCAGGAGGGCCCGAGGCCAATGGACTCCAGGACCCTTGGGAGCCAAGAGTTTGGCTGCCCCAGGCCCGCGTCTGCGGGTTAGATTGGCAGCCCCACAGTGCACTCCATGCTCACGCCCCCGCCATGCAGTGCACGTGCCTAGTACCTTGTGCGCACGGCGCATCCGAGCAAAATAGGTTTCTCTCTGTTTAACGGAGGAGGCAGGCGGGAGGGAGAGGAGAGAGCAGGGTTACTGAGGACAAGTGAGCAGCGCCAGGAGCCCACCTGCACCTAGCGTGGCCCAGCCAAACCGCCCACGTGCAGGAAATCCCTTCCAGATGGCTGAATAACCAAGCCGCCCCCGCCCGCCCAGCAGCTGTCGGCCTGGTGCTGACCGCGAGCCGGGCTGGGAATGAGGCAGCAGGGCCTCGTGGGCGTGGTTTGCCATGAACACTCCACTGCAGGGCTGAGCAAACCCCAAGGCAAGGCAGCCTGCCCAAGCATGGGGCCAACAGACAGTAGGGGTCAGGACAGAGCACTCCCCACTCCTGGGGCCCAGGAACTGGGCACAGATGGTCAGCACGCTATCTGCCCCCCTCCCCATCTGGCTCAGCTGGACAGCTGCTCCTCAAAGTCAGTTGCAGAGTGTGAACCTGGCTCTTCCTGTCCCATGGCTCTTCCATAGCCCTCTCCAGCTTCTCCTCTCACTGCCAAGCCCCCAGCCTTCCTGCCATTCCTTCTTCTCACCCTCCCTGTGCTCTCGCCTCCTGCTCTCATCCGCACCCTCCAACTCGCGAACCAGATGCCCTCCTCCCCTGCATGCCCTGTCTGCATGCAGCACAATCTGTGCTGAATGTGCCTGTGAGCCCGGGGCAGGGACGGGACCCATGTGGGAGTGTGCTCCAGGCACACAGAGGGCACTGCCGGCACACAGATGCACTCCTGGCACACGGCAGGCACTGCCGGCACACAGGTGCCCTCCTGGCACACGGCAGGCACTCCTGACAATTAGCTGGTGCTCCCGGCACATGGCGGGTGCTCCTGGGACACAGTGGGCACTCCTGACAAATGGCTGGTGCTCCTGGCACACAGCGGGCGCTCCTGGGACACAGCGGCCACTCCTGACACATGCTGGGCACTGCCAGCACACAGGTACACTCCTGACACATGGTGGGCACTGCCAGGACACAGGTGCACTCCTGGCACACGGCAGGCACTGCCGGCACCCAGGTGCACTCCTGGCACACGGCAGGCACTCCTGACAAATGGCTGGCGCTCCCGGCACACAGCGGGCACTCCTGGCACACAGCAGGCACTCCTGACAAATGGCGGGCACTGCCAGCACACAGGTGCACTCCTGGCACACAGCAGGCACTGCTGGCACACAGGTGCACTCCTGGCACACGGCAGGCACTCCTGACAAATGGCTGGCGCTCCTGGCACACGGCTAGCACTCCCAGCACACAGCTGGCACCCACAGAAGGAACAAATTCCCCTGGTCACAGACAGTGAATCGGGCCCTTCCCCCCTGTAAGGACAGAGTCATTCTCTCCTTCCACCTGCTGGGGCTCAAGGGAAGGGGGCACAGCTGATCCAGAACAAATGCCCAGCCAGGGGGAGCAGTGGGTGTGGAATGCAGCCCCCAGCTCTGCCCCCCTTGCCGTGGCCCAGTGCTGCCCCCCGTGGGGAAGGGGTGTCTGGAGTAAGTACAGTCCATTCCAGACACGACGCTGTCCTGTGATCCTGGGACATCACCACATGGCGAGCACATCTACTGAGTGCGGGTGCCGATTTGTCTGCTTGGGCACCAGGCCACGGGGTGTCTCCACTGCATGGAAACCCATGCCTGGGACCTGTGCTTGTGGACTCGTTGGAAGGCTGAGCTTGCATGGCTGGCCCCGTGCAAACACGTCCCTGCCTCGAGGCTGCAGCTCCAGTTGTGACCACACTTGGAGTCAAGTCGCGGCTGGACCCAGGCTCTGACCGAATGCCCAGCAGGGTCCTAGGAGCCAGGGTTTGTGGGCTTGCACACCTGAATCTGCCTGATTTCTATGTGGATAGAGGAGGGGCTTGGGCTCAAATCTGAATCAGCGCCTGGGGTTAGTGCACAGTGTAGACAGACCCACGGAGGCCATCAGGGAGCCGGGACTTTGCTCGTATCGAAGCCCTTAGAGTGGGCTCCTCCTGGGAGTAGGTGGCACAGCCCCAGGCTGCAGAGAGCAAAGCCACAGAGCTGGTAAGTGACCTGCCCAAGGTCACACAAGAGGCCAGAGAAACTGAGCCTGTCTCCTGAGACCCACCTCAGCCCCTATCCACTAGGCAACTCTGCCTTCATGGGGCAGATCCCCTTCCCAGAGACAGAGCCACAGCCCCCCAGGCTTCTGACAGAGCTGATGCCCCCTTCAGCAACAATCCCCTGGGGATGGGTCACCTTCCCTGGGCTGTCGGTGTGGCTGGGTCTGTGCCAGCAGGATCCGGCTGCAGGGATCAGTGTGAGGTGGAGGCTTGGGAGGTCTCCAAGGGGCGATGGCACTGCTCACCTCAGGGCTGCCTGAGGAACAGGGCCCGTTAGAGCCAGTGCTATCCCCTGCCTGGGCTTGGCCCTGCTGGGCCTGGCAAGATGGCGCTCTGGGCTCAACATGGGGCTGAGGGGGAAGCTCATAGGTTCAGGGATCACACACTGATGACAGTGGCCCAGGAGACACAACAGCACAAGCCTGCGCCTTGGTTTCCCCATCTGCAACACAGGGCTGACGGTACTGCCCTCTGTAAAGCCCTACGAGACCCACTGCTCGGCAGAGCTGGAGAAAAGCCAGGTGCATCACTGGTCCAGTGCAGGAGCCCAGGGCCTCAGGAGCTACCAGGCACGATGGCATTCAGAGTGCCAGCCCCGGGCATGCAGAGCTCTCGCACAGACACACGCCATGTGGCCTGGCCCTAGAGGGCCCCTCAACCATTCTCCAGCCATGGTGGGGCAGGGAGACGGGCAGGGCCATACCTTGTCTCCTTGGTAGGGCTCTGGCAGCTGCCAGTAGTAGGACTCCTGGCCCAGCTGGGCAAAGCGCCCGAAGGACAACTGTGGCCCCTCGGTTGACAGCTCCACGGCAAAGCCGGTCACAATGCGGGCGCTGTGCTGGCGGTTCACCAGGGCGAAGTTCTGGAAGTCGCTCGGGAGGAAGGGGCTAGTGACCTGCCGGGAACAGACACCGGGGGACGTGAATTCAACCAGGGGCCCCTACGAACCAGGCAACCCGCGGGACTGGACTGGGAGGCTGGGGGAGATGGGCTCTTACCAGGCCCCGGTAGTAGGAGGAGCTGGTGCACTGCTGGGTCACACCCATGCAGAAGCAGGGCAGACAACCCTCGCGGTTCTCGGCGCTCAGGTGGAAATGGTTGGCACGGCAGCTGCTGCAGGAGGGACCCTCCACGTGGGGCTGCAAGGGAATGGGACAGATGAGGGGCTGAGGAGACGGCCCAACAGCCAGGGAGATGGTTGAGTGACCCCAACTGCTTAGGGGTCCAACCAGCCCCATCCTGTTCCCCAGGGCTGGAATTCCCCAAGCAATGAACTAGGCCAGGAGCACGGGAACGAAACGGTAAGTGGAGTAGAATCCTGGGGCAGCTGCAGAGGGATCCTCTCCCCCAGGGACCCTGCTCCCCTCTCCCGTGTCAGGGACAGGCAGGAAGTTCCCATGTTCAGGCACAAACTGGTGAAGATCAGGGCCAGGCAGAGGGTGCAGGCTCAATGCACGTGGGCATAGGCCAGCTACCCAACAGCTGGGGCAGCCCAGTGAGAGCTGTCAACAGCACGGGGCAGGCACAGGCCAGAGCTCGGAGTGAGATGCAAAGAACAACTCAGTTCGGGAATTTGGTTCCCAGCGTGGCTCTGGGAAACTGAGGGCAGCTCAGCATCAGACACAGGAGAGCTAGTTACACTTAGCACACGATGTTAACAAGAACAAGGAGTAGGTGTGACAAAGTGAGACTTTTCTGTAAGGTTTGTATGGTGCCTATGCGTGCCTCAGTTTCCCCTGTATTTCACAGAGGGGAGGAAGGGCTCTCAGAGCAGGCTGGAACACAGGTAGGAGTGTTGCCAGGCTGACTGAGCTGGGCCCAGTCATTAAAAAGGATTGGCCAAGGCCGATTCCACATCAATGGAGTATGTGAGAAGCCAACGGCCAACCAACATTGACCCCAAGGAACCAATGGTCCAGAGGGAGATGGATTTCTCACCTCTCTGCAGAGGAGCTAAGCAAAGCTAGAGAACAAAGGACTGGAGAGGGGTGAGGTGTGACCAGAGGTGCCTGCTGGAAGGAGTCGGGGCTCTCACTAGAACTGACCAAGGAGGAGGTCAGGCAGAGAGACAGACGGAGCCTGAACATGTGTTCACTACAGCCTGGCTGGGCCCTGGGCTGGACTGACCAGGATGGGCTGCGCTTTCATCTTCAGGTCTCTGGGCTAACCCGGGGCTTCCTATGCTGAGCTCCAGCTGCTGACTAAACCCGACTGATGTGACAGCGCTGGCTGAGGGGTGTTAATCCCTGCACAGTGCACAAGTCTCCACGGGAGTCTGGCTCAGTGGGACTCGCTGCACAGAGCTCCCAGTGGAGCCCCAGAAGTCCAGTCTAGGAGGTGGTCAGGCAGCGGGCCCTGCCCTGGAGGAAGAGTGAGACCCCTGTGGGGGGTCGTCCAGCCCACTGAACGGTTCCTCCTAGAGACTGTTCCAAAGCTGGGTCTGTAACACCGATTCAGTGAATTCATGACAGTGGGGTCTAATGGTTAGAGCAGTGAGGATTCCTGGATCTAGGAGGGGAGTGGGGAAGAGATTAGAGCAGGGGGCTGGGCCCAAGACTCCTGAGTTCTTGTCCCAGCTCCACCAGCATTGTGTGTCCCTGGCTCAGTTCACCCTGTGTTAGAGCAGCAACTGGGAGCATCAGCCTGTGGCACCCTGAAAGCCCTCCCTGCCCTCATGGAGACGTGCCAGGCGTGGCGATTGGGGAGGAATGGAGCTAGGTTCCCCGATGAGTCCCTGACAGGGCTGGCAACGGGGGAGGAATGGAGCAAGGTTCCCCGACAGGTCCCTGGCAGGGCTGTGGGTGAGCCCTGCACATGGCAGAGGAACATGCTAGCAGGGAGCTATTCTCTCACCTTACACTGGCACTGCCCGCTGGCATCACACTGCCTGCTCACGCTGCCTTGTGGGTCACAGCTGCAGTTTCTGCTGAGCTCTAGAGCAAGGAGGCAGAAGAGAAGTGCTGTTACTTCTGAGCCTGGTCGTCTGGGGGCCAAGCAATAGAGGGGCTCTGAGCCCAGCACCCTCTTGCTCCTTGGGTAACTGCCAGCTCTGCCCTGCCCACAGGATGGGGCACCAGAATCCACGATGGGCTCCCCCAGGCTGGGGCTCCTTCAATCTCCCTCACAATTGGACCCCCCAGGAAAGCCCGTCCCCAGGCACCAGGCCCCATAACCCTGAGTGCTCTGCATGGGGTTCGATCTTGGGCGCTGGGGATTTTGTACGACTTCCTTCCCAACAGCCCTGGCGCTGGGCCCCGAACCCCAGTCTCACCCCAGGGACCCCCCTCCTGGACCCAGCTGCCATTCGCTTCCATGGCACTCACCTCTGCAGGGCTGTCCCAGGCTGGGGTTCCCCACATAGCCAGGAGCGCACCTGGAGGCAAAGCGAAGAGACCTCCCGGTTACATGGGGAGCTGGTTGTGCCAGTCTTCAGCCCACCAAACACTGGCTGCTTCTTGTTCTCACAGCCCCCCATTCCCCCACAGGCCCACCTCTCACCCACAGCCCTGCACCTCCACACCCCCCACACCCATACCTCACAGCCCCCTTGCCCACAACCCCACCCCCATCCTCCCACACAGCCACAGCCTCTACCCCACATACTGCCCCCACACCCACTACCCCTCCCCCCATACCCTCCCTCACAGCTCCCCATTGCCCCACAGGCCCACCCCTCACTCACAGCCCTGCACCTCCACACCCACCACCCGCACAACCCCATCCCCATCCTCCCACACAGCTGCAGCCTCCACCCCACTTTCTGCCCCCACACCCACTACCCCTCCACCCATACCCTCCCTCACAGCCCCCCATTCCCCCACAGGCCCACCCCTCACCCACAGCCCTGCACCTCCACACCCACCACCTGCACAACCCCATCCCCATCCTCCCACACAGCTGCAGCCTCCACCCCACATTCTGCCCCCACACCCACTACCCCTCCACCCATACCCTCCCTCACAGCCCCCCATTCCCCCACAGTCTCACGCCTCATCCACAGTCCTGCATCTCCACCTCCCACACAGCCACATCCCCCCACACCCATACCCCACAGCCCCCTCACACACAGCCCCTCACCCCCCCACATGCCCCCCCAACTGTGGTTTGGCTCTTTGTATCTCTGCTGCCCTCATGCTGCTTCCAGCCTGGAGTTGGGCGCCCTGAACTCTGCATCTGGCCCTCTTCCCCCCCAGCACGAGTAGCTCTTGCTGCCCCGACGGGGGTTACTCATCCCCCTGGGGGAAGAATCGGGCCCCCAGAGCATTCAGGGGCTGGTTGCTGGGCAGGAGCATGGGGAGCCCTGGCCTCAGCACTAGGGCTGGAGGAGCTTCCTTCTCAACTGAGCCCCCTGCCCTAGCCCTACAGTCCTTAACCAACCCCAGAGCCCTGGCACCCCACACCTAGGCAGCAGCCACACACAGCCCCACGGCCAGGCTCCGAGACCCATTTGACTCTGCAGGAGACAGGCTGCGCTGGGCTAACTGGGTCTAGAGGGGTTCCCTCCTCCAAGTGCCAGTGTCAGGAGCCTTGCTGGGGCTCCCAGAGCAGTGACCTACACTGGCATTTGGGGGCACCCCTGGCACCATGCAGTCAGTACCGATTCCACTGCCCCAGACCACCAGGGCAGGCACAGACTGACACTCAGGTGAGCCAAGCCGGGTGCATGGGGCAGTCCCTGAGTGGTGTCTGAGCAGGGACAGATTGGCACCCCCCGTACCTCTGGCACTGGCGTCCCACATAGCCCGTGGTGCAGGCATCACATGTGGGCTGTCCGTCCACGTCCAAGAAGCAGGTTTTTGTGGCCCTGAGAAGAGGATGAAGAAGATTCATGCCCAGCCTAGCCCTGCCCCCAGCCCAGCCTTGTCCACCCCGCAGCCCACCCCATGGACCAACAGACAGACAGGACGACACAAGACATGGAGCGAGCAGAAGCCCTGTGAGGTGGGACTTCCCCAGGCTGTCAGGGGACGTACTGGCTGGTGGCGTATGGTCCGTGGCATGGACAGGGCTGGCAGTCTGTTGGGGTCCCTTGTCGGGCATCGCCATAGTAACCTGGCTGGCAGCGTTCGCACCTGGTGCCCTCGGTGTTGTCCTGGCAGTTCTGAGAAGGAAAAAGAAGGAATCTATACATTTAAAATGATGGGGTGTAAATTAGCTGTTACCACTCAAGAAAGAGATCTTGGAGTCACTGTGGATAGTTCTCTGAATGTGGCGTGGCAGACAAAAACGCGAACAGAATGTTGGGCATCATTAAGACAGGGATAGATAATAAGACAGAAAATATCATATTGCCTCTGTATAAATCCATGGTACACCCACATCTTGAATACTGTGTGCAGATGTGGTCACTCCATCTCATAAAAGATATATTGGAATGGAAAAGATTCAGAAAAGGGCAACAAAAATTATTAGGGGTCTGGAACAGCTTCCATGTGAGGTGAGATTAATAAGACTGAGGGGAGTTTTCATCTTGGAAAAGAGATGACTAAGGGGGGATATGATAGAGGTCTATAAAATCATGGCTGGTGTGGAGAAAGTAAATAAGGAAGTGTTATTTACTCCTTCTCATAACACAAGAACTGGGGGTCACCCAATGACATTAATAGGTAGCAGGTTTAAAACAAACAAAAGGAAGTATATTTCCACACAATGCACAGTCAGTCTATGGGACTCCTTCCCAGAGGATGTTGTGAAGGCCAAGACTATAACAAGGTTCAAAAAAGAACTAGATAAGTTCATGGAGGACACGTCCATCAGTGGCTATCAGACAGCCTGGGCAGGAATGGTGTCCTTAGCCTCTGTTTGTCAGAAGCTGGGAACAGGCGACAAGGGATGGATCACCTGATGATTCCCTGTTCTGTTCATTCCCTCTGGGACACCTGGTATTGGCCACTGTTGCCAGACAGGATACTGGGCTAGATGGACCTTTGGTCTGACCCACTCTGGCTGTTCTTATATTCTTTTCTCTTATAGCCAGGCCCTGCCAGCTCCACTCTGACACCCCCTCACTCTCACTGCAGCCTAGCACCTGCCCAGGAACCTGGAGCCCCAGATACCCAACAAGGTGCTGCATAGGTCACTGGCACCCACTGCCTGTCCCAGGCCATCCTCATTCCCCAGAGCCAGGGAGCTCGCCAAGGGCTCCCTGAGGGGAGCTGGCTGGCATGGCTCTGGGCACAGGCCCTCTGCTCCAAGCCCTACAGGAAGCCCTGGGAGCAGCCAGGCCAGGGCAGAATGCAGGATGTCACATGGCAGGGAAAATCCCTGCTGAGTCACACAACTGCCCTCATGGACCCACCCCAGATAGGGTAGCTCACAGCGGCAGGGCTCACCTGGCAGTCTCCCGTCTCGGCATCACACTCGCCCGAGTGCCCGTTGCAGTCGCAGCGCTCACAGGTACCCAGGTAGAGGCCGCTGGAGGTGCGAGCATAGCCCACGTCGCAGTCCTTGGGGGAGAGAACAGGGCCAGTGGGTTTCTAAATCCACCCTCCCCCAGCACCAGGCAGGGCTGGGACCCTCCCCCGGCGCCAGGCACAGCTGGGACCCTCCCCCAGGCACCAGGCAGGGCTGGGACCCTCCCCCGGCACCAGGCAGGGCTGGGACCTTCCCCCGGGGTCTGGCAGGTTTGGGACACTGCCCCAGGCGCCAGGCAGGGTTGAGACCCTCCCCTGGTGCCTGGCAGGGCTGAGACCCACCCCCAGCACCAGGCAGGGCTGGGACCTTCCCCCAGGGCCTGGTAGGCTTGGGACCCTGCCCCAGGCGCCAGGCAGGGCTGGGACCCTCCTTCGGCGCCAGGCAGGGCCGGGACCTTCCCCTGGGGCCTGGCAGGGTTGGGACCCTGCCCCAGGTGCCAGGCATGGCTGGGACCCTCCCCCGGTGCCAGGCAAGGTATGCCACCCCCAGACCCCTCCCTCCAGCTCAGGCCAAGGGAGGGTCTCTCAGGGAGCTTTGTCCTTTGGACTCCATGCTCAGAATGGCCGGGAGGCTGCTGCCTTTCTTGCTGCAACCCCCGCTCCACGCGCCCTCTTGCTGCCCCCGCCCACCCCCCCGGAGTCAGCGCCACACACAGCAGCAAAGAGGTCGGTCTGGCACACAGATCAGACTCACTCAGCATGGGCCCCCTGGCCCTCCAGTTCCAAATAGGCCATGCAGCTGTCATGCTGGCATGGGGCACGCTGCCCAGCCCCCATGATACGGCTCAGACACTGCCCCCAGGTGACACAGTTAGAGCCTCCCCAACACTGGGACTGCTCCCTGACTCCCTGTACGCCAGTGAGGGCCCCATTGCCACCCAGGCCAGGCACCGGTAGGACAACAACCCCTCCAGCAGGGCTGCCCAGCAGCTGAAGGGAGGAGCAGAGGGCTTGCACCCCACAGCTGCCATCTAGCGCCAGGCAGCGTTATCTCTGGACCTGAGAGGTGCCCCTGCTGCATGGCTCTCAATGCCATGGAGGAGGCTGCCCCCCAAGCCAGAGGGGGTGCTGCTGCCCTGTGTGCCTACTCCAGGGCCAGACTCACCTGGCAGGAAGGGCCGCGGTAGCCAGGGGGACAGGTGCACTCCTCCACCTCCACCGCCCGCTCCAGGCCAGTGGCGTGGGGCACGGCCACGTCCATGTGGATGTTGGAGAGCCTGGGAGACAAGAGGCCAGGAGGGAGCTCAGCATCCGCAGAGAGACAGGCCTGGGCCAGGCTGCCTGGGCACAGCCAGTCCCTGGCCCCGGCCGGGATCTCCCAAGGGTCACAGCCAGACTCCACGGGATCCCAGGTGAGACAGCGAGATCAAGGGTCACCCTCCATCCTGGAGCCTTTGTGCCTGGGCAGCTGTGTCCCAGGTTTGTCTGGGGGACAGAAGCCTTCCATGCCCACCTGTCCCATCAGAGGGGACGCACTCCCTGCTTTTCAGAGAGGTACATAGCAGCTTGAGAAGCGGGGGTCCCTGGAACAAGGCAGAGGCAGCTACCGCGGCTGAATTCAGAGCAGCCTCTCTCCTGCTGTCCCATCGCACTGCCCTCTGGCACGCCGGACCCAGGAACAGCCTCTGACCCCCCAGATCAGCTGGGCCCCACGCCACTGCAAGGAAGGGCCTTCTCCGAGGCTCAGCCAGGGTCAAGGGCAGGAAGGCTTCAGGGGGCAAGAAGAGGAGGATCCCAAAACTTGCAGCGTCTGGCTCCCCAGCAGGGAGCTGCACTGGTACTGGCACGAGAGTTTCAGGTCTGGTGCGGAGGGTGTGTGTGTGGCATGTCCATATGCACAGGTGTGGTGTGTGTATGGTGCATGCGTGAAGTGTGTATGATGCATACGTGTGGGGTGTGCACAAGGCTGGGGAGCAGTCATAGCTGGCACTGTCTCTCAGCCTGGCAGACTGGCCCTTTCCCCACAGAATGGGCTCAGCTGGGACACCAGCAAAGATGGCTTCTCCCATGCTCCGAGCCCCTGGCTGCCTCTTGCCAGGCTGGAGCCTGAGGCCAGGGCCGGTCCCTGGCGCCCACGTTACCTGCTCTCCGCCGGCCTGTCCATGTACGATGCCCGGATCATGAAAAGGTCGATATCGGCCAGCGCCATCAACAGGTGCTCCCGCGTGGCATCCTGCCCGTCAGCTCGGCGCCAAGCACGCTAGGGAGGACACAGCAAATGCCAGGGTGACCGGCCACTTGTTAGCCACATGCGCCACCCGCGCCAGCCCCGCTCCCCACACACAGGCTGTAGCAGGTTGGAGCCCAGGGTGCTCTAGCAGTCGCTGCCGCTGGTGGAGCAGGGGATTCTGGGTACTTTATAGTATGGCATGTCCCCAAGCAGCAGGCATACGCGCTCCCACCCGCGGGGCGATGGGCCAGTCAGTGGGCAGAGGTCACTGGGAGTGAGGGCAGGGCACCCTGGCAGGGCACTATGGGTTAGCCCTGGGGCACCCAGGCACCGGCTCTGTGATACTCAGGCTGATGGGTGAGGGGCGCTGGGGTCCCATCCCACTCCCTGAGGGCGGAGCTCCTGCAGGGGCCACCCATGCTCTCACCTCTCGGAAGGGGACTGTGAATCGGGTGGGGGTCCCCGGCAGGGGGCCGGCCTCGGCGAAGTGCTCCAGGAAGATGCCGTTGCCACTCAGAAGCACGTCGGGTTGGCCGGGCAGGGGCTGGGCGCCGGGCACCGCGCTGTGTATAAGGGTGTAGTGCAGCTCCCCACCATATGAGGTCACCTGTGTGGGGCAGCGCCACTCAGCCGGAGAGATGAACATGGCCTGGCCGCCCAGCCCTGCCCACAGCCACCCCACTGTTCACAGCCTGCCCTGCCCGCAGGCCCCACAGCCTCCCCTGTCCCACCATCCGGCCTTGCCCACAGCCTCCCCTTTCCCCAGCCCCACGGCCCAGCCCCCTGCCCATACCCTCCTCCATCCCACCGCCCTGCCCTGCCCACAGCCTCCCCTTTCCCCAGCCCCACGGCCCAACCCCCTGCCCATCCCCCCCTCCATCCCACTGCCCAGCCCTGCCCACAGCATCCCCCGCCCCCAGCCCCACAGCCCAGCCCGCTGCCCATACCCTCCTCCATCCCACTGCCCAGCCCTGCCCACAGCATCCCCCGCCCCCAGCCCCACCGCCCAGCCCGCTGCCCATACCCTCCTCCATCCCACTGCCCAGCCCTGCCCACAGCATCCCCCGCCCCCAGCCCCACCGCCCAGCCCGCTGCCCATACCCTCCTCCATCCCACTGCCCAGCCCTGCCCACAGCATCCCCCGCCCCCAGCCCCACAGCCCAGCCCGCTGCCCATACCCTCCTCCATCCCACTGCCCAGCCCTGCCCTGCCCACAGCCTCCCCTTTCCCCAGCCCAGCCCAGCCCCCTGCCCATACCCTCCTCCATCCCACCGCTCTGCCCTACCCACAGCATGCCCCACCCCCAGCCCCACAGCCCAGCCCCCTGCCCATACCCTCCTCCATCCCACTGCCCTGCCTTGCCTTGCCCATAGCATCCCCTGCCCCCACCACCCATAGCCTCCCCCATCCCACCATCTGGCCCCACCCATAGCCTCCTCCACTCCATCTCTTTGCTCGCACCCAGAGCACCTGCCCTCCCCCAGTGCCCACCCTTCCCCCGCACTATGATGCTGCCAGCCCATCCTGCCAGGAGGGAGGCCGCGTCAGCCACAGGCACCATGGAGTGGAGGGGGGCACCTTGTCTCCCCTGAAGCGGTCAGGCAGCACCCAGTAGTAGACATCGCGGGGCAGGGTGTGGAAGGCGGAAAAGGCCAACTCAGCATGGCTGGGGGAGCGGATGCCCTCGCTGACCGTGCGGGTGTTGGCCAGGTTGGCCAGGCTGAAGTCTGCCCGCTCACCATCCAGGGCCCGCACCTGCAACACAAACAGCATCAACTGGTGGCCCTACGTCCGGAGCAGGACACCTGGGTTCACTGTGCCTCACTGCCCTCTTGGGGGCTCCGTGTCTGGCACAGGGTGAGCACACCCGTCTGCATCGAGGACGTGGGGGGCAGGCCAGTGAACGCGGCGCTTGACATGGGCGGATCTACTGGCCCCACTGAAGGTTAGCTGATGAGGCCATGCCCCTGCCCGGCGGGGCTCTCTGGGTGGGGAGGCGCTGTCCGCAGGCGGTACCTGCCCGGTGGGGTTCTCTGGATGGGGAGGTGCTGCCCGTGGGTGGTATCTGCCCCTTGGGGTTCTCTGGGTAGGGAGGTGTTACCCACTGGCAGTATATGCCCAGCAGGGCTCTCTGGGTGGGGTGGCGCTGCCCACGGAGGGTACCTGCCCGGTGAGACTTTCTGGGTGGGGTGGCGCTGCCCATGGGGTTACCTGCTCTGAGGGAGTCTCTGTGTGGAGAGGTGCTGCCCGTGGGCAGTTCCTGCTCTGAGGGGTCTTGGGGGGGGAGGTGCTGCCCGTGGGGGGTACCGGGGCGGGGGAGGTGATGCCTGCGGGGGGTACCTGCTCTGAGGGGGTCTCTGTGTGGGGAGGTGCTGCCCACAGGCAGTTCCTGCTCTGAGGGGTCTGGGGGGGGAGAGGTGCTGCCTGCAGGGGGTACCTGATCTGAGGGTGTCGGAGTGGGAGGTGCTGCCCGTGGGGGGTACCTGCCTGGTGGGGCTCTCTGGGGGGGGAGGTGCTGCCTGCAGGGGGTACCTGCTCTGAGGGTGTTGGGGTGGGAGGTGCTGCCCGTGGGGTGTACCTGCCTGGTGGGGCTCTCTGGGGGGGGGAAGGTGCTGCCCGCGGGTGGTACCTGCTCTCTGTTCCAGTAGGAGCTGGCGCACTGCTGGGACACCCCCATGCAGAAGCACTTCAGGCAGCCATCGGGGTTCTGCTCGCTCAAGTGGAAGGCTCCAGACGTGCACTCATTGCAGAGACGTCCCGCCACATTGGGCTGAAGAAGAGACGGAGGGATGGCACCAAGCAACACAGCGCAGGCTGGGCACACAGCAGGGCTGCTCCCACTGCCCCCTCCCACACTGCTCCAGCCTGGCAGGGTCCCAGGGCTCCAATGTAGCCTGTCCTCCAGGGTCCAACCCATCCAGTGTTGGCCTGGGCCTCTGGCCCGCTCTCAGGTGGGCATGGCACCAACAAGACCTGGCGCTGGGTGCAAGGGCCCTAAGGAGTGCTGGCTCTGTCTGGGGACCCCAGGGGAGGGGGAGTTCCCTGAGTCCTGCACCCACAGGGGCATGCTGGTGGCACTAGCAGGTGCAGCTCCAGGCAAAGGGCTGCAGGGCACAGCTGCCGCGGTTGAAGGTGAGCCACAGAGATGGCAGAGCAGCTGCCCAGCACAATGGCTGGGGAGGGTCACTATACTCAGGCCGGGCTGAGAGTCCCCTCCTCTCCCTTCCTGACCCCAGGGAACAGAGCCGCCCCTGCAGCACCCCCAGAACGGACGATGCCCCTGGCATGGAGCCAGTACAGGGCACATGGGAGTGGCCGGGGCCGAGGGCCTGAGCCCTAGGGGAGAGGGTGGTGCAGGAGCCCTGGGACCTCCGAATGCAGCTGTCTACTGCAAACCTCTCCATGTGCCCCCAGCCTCAGGGCAGGCCCTTCCCCACAGTCTGGAAGGCAGCACCCAACTACTCGCTTCAGCTTCTCACTTCTGCTGTTCAAATCCCTGTCACCACAATGTGCTCCCCAAGCCAGTGGGGTCACACTACACTGCATCGCACAGCACCACAACATGCAGCACTGCACCGCACTGCAACACACTGCAGAGCACCGTGTTGTGCCACACCACACCATGCAGTAGTGTGCCACACTGAAATGCACTGTACAGCACTACACTGCGCCACACTGCACCATGCAGCACTGCAACGCACCACATGGCACTGCATAGGGCTAAGCTGCATTGTAACACACCATGCTGCAATGCGCTGCTCAGCACCACACTGCACAGCACCATGCTGCAGTGCAACACACTGTGCAACACCAAACCACACTGCCTCGTATTGCAGTGAACCACACCGCCCCATACCATACCATATTACACTGTACCATGCAACGCCGCACCTCACCACACCGTACTGCACTGTATCGCACCGCGCAGCACTGTGCCACACCATATCACACTGCACAGCACTGCACTGAAACAACCGCACACCACCGAACTGCACAGCCCTGTATTGCACTGCTCCTCACCACACCGCACTGCACTGCACCAGACCATCGAGTATCACGCCATACCATGCCGTACTGCATCATATCACACCACACAACATTGTACCACACTGCATTGCACAGTACAGCACCACACAGCACCGCACCGTGCCACACAGCAACGTGCCGTGCCGCGCAGCACTGCGCCGCACCACAGAGCACCGCGCAGCACTGCACCGAACCGCGCAGCACCGCACAGCACCGCACCGTACCTTACAGCGGCAGGCGCCTCCTGTGGAGTCACTGCTCCCCCGCTCGTCACACTGTATGATCTCCTGGCCTGGGGAAGCAGAGGGGTTTGCAGCCAGTCAGACACTCACCCACCCTCCAAACCACTCGTCTCCCGCTACCATGCCCTGGGGCAGCCCCGGCTGCTTGGCACTGGCTGGTGTCTGTGCAGCCAGGGGCGTCAGAGTGGGATGAGGCCACGACACTAATCAGCAGCTGCAGTGCCCATTGTGCCCTGGGGCGTTCTGGGTCCAGATGAGATCATGAGGGGATGGAGTGAGGGGGCTGGGAGACGCTGGGGGAGTTCTCTCAAGGGTCACAGTGATTCTGTCCTGCCCACTGATGGCTCCCAAACACAAGGCTCAAGGCTATGGTGCAGGGGTCTCGGTGCGCACTGCTCAGGGGCCAGAGACGGCAGGGCCCAGTTTGGGGGCTCCTCCAAGGGCAGCATGATGTTTGAGGAGGCCCTGCCCAGGAGATAGATCCAGACTGTCAGTCTCCTCATTGAGGGGCTGGGCACGACCCTAGGGATAGCTGTGGGTCCCCAGCAGAGCCCATAGCACCGCCAGGATGGCTCCGGGCACAGCCCCTGCCTGGGGCGAGGCTGAGGTCTCTCTCCCAGGATGCCAAGGGCTGGGGGAACTTACTGCAGAGGGCATGAGGGGGTACTCACTGGTTCGCACGCAACTCCCGCCCGGCTGCATGGGGTTCCCTTCATAGCCACGGGCACAGCTACAGGGAAATCGAACGAAATGCCGGGTCAGACGGGCCGTCCTGGAGCAAGGCCATGGGTGTCCCCTCTATGGGGCAGGTTCCATCTCCCACTGTGGGAGAGCTCTCAGAGTGTCCTGTCCCCCAAGGGCTCCCCCGGTCCATGCCCTTCTCTCTCCCGTGGAGCCAGTGCCATCCCTGCTGCCCATCCCCCACAAAAACACCAGGCCCATCTGGCCCCCTCAGCTTACCTCTCCCCGCAGCCTTCCCCATCTAGGTGAACCCCCCAGCGCCCTGGGCTAACATCCCCTCTGCTCCACCAGCACCCCGGGGACCCACCTCTCACAGCGTCGCCCCGTGTAGCCCTGGGCGCAGGCATCGCATGTGGCCTGGCCGTCTGTGTCCAGAAAGCACGTGTCGGAGAACCTGCAGGCAGCAAAGCAGAGACAGTTAGCACCCTGCGTGCCCCCGGGGAGCATGGAGCCAGGCACAGAGCAGCCCAGCAATGGGGCGCCTACACCCTGCGAGCCACTGGGGGTGCCCTCCCAGCACTCACCTGCGCGCAGAGTCGGTGTAGGGGCAGGGGCAGGGCCGACAGGCCGTGGCGTTGCCTCTGGTGGCATCTCCAAAGAAGCCAGGTTTGCACTTGTTACACTGAGGCCCCTCTGTGTTGTGCTGGCAGTTCTGGCGGAGGGAGGAGATGGGTCATTGAGGCTCCAGGAAACTGCGAGGGGCACAGTGCCCCTGGCAGGCAATGCCACCCACGCTACGCAGCACCACACCGTGAACAAGGGAGCACAACCCTACCCCTGACAGTGACTCCCCTCTGCGCTCAGATGTCCCAGCATGCACTGGACTGGGCACGTCACGAGGGGCACTGCCCATCCACGGTCTACCTGGCACGGCCAGCACGTGCCTAAAGGAGAGAGCCCAGGACTGGCTGGTGCATAGAGTCCTGCTCCAGCCCGCTTGGCGTCTGCCCCACCCTCCCGTTGCTGGCGGGGGCAGGAGGTAGCCAGGCCCTGTCCCTTACCAGACAGTAGCCGTAGACCCGGTCACAAGAGCTGGAGTGCCCGTGGCAATTGCAGCCGGAGCAGGTGCCGAGGTAGGGGCCCTCGCGTACCCGCTCGAACCGGGCATCGCACCTCTCGCAGGACAGGCCCGAGTAGCCGATGGGGCACCTGGAAGGGAGTCAGAGGAGCTGGACGCAAGGAGTGGGACAGTCCCAGGCTAAGGAAATCCAAGGGCTCGGCTGACATTCCCCCTGGTAATCCCGCGGGCTCAGGATGCTGCCTCCCACCCTGGTTCCAGTGGGGATGGAGCCTGAGCAGCGGCAATGGCCGAGTCTCTACAGTGGGGGAGGGGAGCCAGCTGGAGTGATCCCCTCCCCACTCACTAGGGGCTGGGGACAGCAGGTTGGTCCCTCGGGTCATGCCCTGAGGCAGCTGCCCTTTCTTGGTTCGGGAATGGGATACTCCAGCACTGAGGGTACTGCACAGTCCGTAGTACTTCCCCGCAGTGCCCCCTGCCTCCCTGCAGTGTCCCCATGCCTCTCCACAGTGCCCCCCTGCCATGCCCCCCTGCCTCTCCACTGTGCCCCCGCCTCCCTGCAGTGCCCCATGCCTCTCCGCAGTGCCTCCTGCTTCCCCGCAGTGCCCCCTGCAGTGCCCCCGTGCCTCTCTGGTGTGCCCTCGTGCCTCCCCGCAGTGCCCCCTGTCTCCCTGCAGTGTCCCCGTGCCTCTCTGCAGTGCCCCCTGCTTCCCCACAGTGCCCCCTGCCTCCCTACAGTGCCCTCCTGCTTCCCCGCAGTGCCCCTTGCCCCCCTGCAGTGCCCCCGTGCCTCTCCGCTGGGCTCCCTGCCTCTTCGCAGCACAGGCATTGGGGAGCCCATGGCAGGAACTGGGGAGCACCTGCGTCAGGCACTGGGGGACCCACAGCACACAGTGGGGACCCGTGTCAGGCACTGGGGGACATGTAGTTTGCAGGGGGGACCCATGGCAGGCACTGGGGGGGGACCTGCATCAGGCACTGGGGGGGACCTGCATCAGGCAGTGGGGGACCTACGGCACACAGAGGGGACCCATGAAGGCACTGGGGAGCCCATAGCAGGCACTGGGGGCCCTGCGGCATACAGGGGGGACCCATGGCAGGCACTGGGGAGGACCCACGTCAGGCACTGGGGGACCTACAGCACACAGGGGGGACCCATGGCAGGCACTGGGTGGGACCTGCGTCAGGCACTGGGGGGGACCCACAGCGCACAGAGGGGACCCATGCAGGCACTGGGGAGCCCATGGCAGGAACTGGGGGGACCTGCGGCACACAGGGGGGACCCATGGCAGGCACTGGGGGGGGCCTGCATCAGGCACTGGGGGACCTGCGGCACACAGGGGGGACCAATGGCAGGCACTGGGGAGTCCACGGCAGGCACTGGGGCGGGGGGGGACCTGTGTCAGGCACTGGGGGACCCGCAGCACAGCAGCAGGGGCACAGCCCTGTCACAGGGGACCAAGCCGAGTTTGGGCTCCTGACTTGCTGCAGCAATGGTGCCTCCTGGCTATATGGTGCCCACAGGGAAGAGAGGCACCAGCCAGCCCACGGCTCCCTGGGCCCAGAACAATGGGGCCCTGAGCTCCCTGGGAAGCAGGCGACTCCCCCTGCCCCACCCAGGCAGTTTCCTGATGGCACCTGCACTCCTCGACGCCCTGTGCCACGCCCTGGCTGGTGAGCTCCACGGTGGTGGTGTCCATGGCGATGTCACTCAGACCCACGCTCGCCATCCTGTTGTCGTAGACCGTCTGCACCAGGATGCTCTCCAGGTTCTGCAGGGCCAGAAGCAGCATCTCCCGGCTCACCGGGGCGCCCGTCTCCTGCTGCCAGTTCTCCTGGGAAAGGCCCAGGGGAGGGACAATGTTGCATTCGCCCCCTGAGTGCATGCCAGGAACACAGGGCGATACAGACCAGGGGGCATCGCAGCACTGCACCCAGAGGGCAGGGCAAACAGCAGCTGCAGAAGCCCATTCATGTTGCTGACAACCGCACTGGATGCGACATACCATGTCCGCATACCTCTGCCTCGGTGACTGGAGAGCAGGGGAATCCCCTGGCCATGTGCTCCTGGCAATCAGGGGCCAGGAAGGAGCTGGCAGAGAAAGCCAAAGCAGCCTTTGTTTCCCCTGAGTGCATCACGCCCAGTGCGGGACACCCTTGCTAAGGAGCTGAGGATGAGCAGCGGGTCTCAGCATCTCTTCTCCTTCACCCCAGCTTCCCGCTCCCTTTGCCTGCCCTGGAGCTGCCCACAGGCATCTGGGGGCACTTAGTGAGCCACAGAACGAGTCTTGGTTGCCTGGATGGGCCTGCCTCCCGCCTCTGCAAGGGGCCAGCTGGGCACGGCAGTGCCAGCCAGGATGAGCCGCAGAACAGCACCCCCCGCACGGTGCGAGAGCCCTACTGGAAGCCAAGTGAGTAGGCTGAACACGCAGTCATTGGCACAGGTGGCTGAGAGGGCATGCCACAGGGGACAGATGCCCTCAGCCCTCCCTGGGCATGTGGGGCCCGCGGGGCCCGCTGCCTCTCCAGCAGCACCCACCTCTGTGAAGTGAATCTGGCGCTGGTTGACGACCGACGGCTGGGTAGGCACCTGTACCCGGTAGATGAGCTTCTGCCCATTCCCCACAATCACCACGTTGGACTTCTGCACGGGCTCTGACTGGCCGCGTGCCAGCCCATAGCGCACTTTGAAGCTGAGGTACCCGCCGTAGGAGTCCACCTGCAACCAGCGGCAGAGCTCAGGTCAGCATGCAGCCCCGGGGGCAGCCCTGCGAGCACTGCAAAGAACCCAGCCCCTCCATTGCTATCCACAGGGCCTCAGGCCAGCACGGCTCCCCCTTGGCTCTTCACTGACAGGGCGTCATCAGACCAGCCAGCGGGGGCGCTCCTGGGGCATGGGCAGGGTACAGCCAGAGCCTTCACCCCACTCTAACCCACGTGAGGCTGCTTGTCTAGAGGGGACCCTCTGTTCTCCAGCACCAGCTGGGCTGCACAGTCACCAGGCCCCTGGGGATGTGGCACTAAGCTGCCATGCACGGTGGCACAGTTCCGGCCCCAGAGTCCCCCAGCAAAGCGGACACTTCCCTGTGCCACGGAGGGTGCCAGCAGAGGGATGGGCAACTCCACTTGCCACCTTCCCTCCCAGACTGCTGTCCCCTCCCTGCCCTGGGGTGTACCCGGTCCCGGCCCTTCACCTTGTTGCCCAGGAACTGGCTGGGCAATGTCCAGAAGGAGTCGTGTGTCAGGAACCTCCTGGACAGGTCCACGAGCTGGAACTCCTGCAGGGCTGGGTCGATCTGGAGCTGTGTGGAAGAGAGGGGCAGCGTCCCTGGCTGCGCTGGTGTCGTCACGTTCACACCTGGCCAGGAGGGGGAAAGGCTCAGCGTCCCCTTGCTCCCAGTACAGCACTGTGACGGTGCTGCCCGTGGGTGCCAGCTGAGGTCACTCAAGTATCATCATCAAATGTTAATATTCCTTTTTTGATCTTTGAATTAAAACTATAGCAATAGACAAGACTGGTTTGCTTACATCACAAGACCTGAGCAAACACCTCCCCTTGCATTTCAAAGCTCTGTTCATTTACAGATCTTGCTAACCAGTCCTTAAGGTTCACCCATGGGTCAGGTCAGTCGGTGAGGTGAGTTAATTAACTCTTTCTGGACCTGTCACCTTTCAGTGAGATGTTATGTTATACTCATTACGTCACAAGCACTCAGCCATGTGGAGAGGGGCAGGGCTGCATGGGGAGATGGCTGCTGCGAGGGGCCCCCCACAAGACCCACTGCCCTCCCTCGAGCCCCCTCCTGCCCCCAGAGCTGAGCTGCGGCTGATGAGACCCTTCTGGTCTGGCTGCCAGAGCGAGTCTGTGGAATAGCTCTGTACCAGTCCTCGGCCCATCATGAGGGCACCTGCTGCACAAGCCAGGAACCAGAGTGGGGCCTGACTGGCCAGGAGTCAGCTTAGAGAAAATTGTCCAGCCATGCGGGCCCTACAAACCCCTCCACCCCAGCCCTGTCTGCAGCCAGCCACTCTGGAAGCCGTTCCTCTAACTGCTAGTTAATTTGCTTTCCAAGCTGGGCAGCCAACCTGAGCCACCCTTCCATGGCCCACACTAGCCCTCCCAGGCCAGCGCGTGCAGCAGCAGGGGGCCGAGGCCTGAGGCTAGGCCACCTCGGTGAGCTCACACCCCTCATGGGGGGCATTCCTCCCGGGGAGATGTGCTGCACAGCTGGGAAACTACAGCCAGATTCTCGCCCTGGCAAAGCCACAGGGCAGTGCCCATGGCCCAGGGAGGAAGAGGGCGTGTTGCACGACAGGGCCCAGATAGTACTGGCAGCTGCCCCTCCTGGCCCCTCACCCTTGAAGTCATCAGGCGTGTCGAAGCGCAGGCGAATCTGGTCCCGGTAGCGGCTGGTGCTGTGGCAAGCCGTGGTGATGCCGAAGCAGAAGCAGGCCAGGCACTTGGAGGTACCTTCAACATGGAAGTATCCTTCGGGGCAGGGACCTGCCAGGAGAGGAGAGAGACCATGATAGGCCCTGGAGCCCTGGGGGCACATCACGGACCTGGCTCCATGTCTCCGCCAGTGCCACAAGCCCCCCACGGGAATGAGGTAGGGCACGGAGATGCCATGGAGTCCCAGACGCCAGTCGGTCCCCCGTTCCCGCCCACCCTGCTTCCCCATCCAGGTTCAACTCCCCCCTCCCCAGGGACTGCAAGGCCACAGCTGGGGAGGTCACACACAAGTGAGCCCACCCCCCGGGGCCCTGCACTCACTGGCCAGGTCTGAGAGGGTGGGTGCCGGGCCCCAGACTCACCACGCCGGGGCGTGAGGCTCAGCACGCCATCAGGGATCCCAAATACCATGCCCCGGGCATTGATGGCTTCACAGGTGTAGGCACCCTGGTCGGCCTCCTTCACGTCCCGGATGGTCAGCGTTCCGTGGCCGTTCTCGCTGCTTATGGACACTCTGGGGAGGGGAGGAAGGGCAGTGCCTGTAAGTCCCAATGGAGGGCGCCCTGGCAAGAGGGTCTGATGCACTGCAGAGCCCCTCACACCAACCCCCCAGTGCAATCCCACTGGAACACCCTTCCCCCACTGCAATGCCCCCCCTAACGCCAACACTCCACCGAACTTCCACTGCAGAGTCCCTCCCCCACTGCAATGCCCACACACTGCAGAGTCCTTCACGCCAACACACCGCTCCCCATGCACTGCAGAGCCCCTCATGCCAACCCCACTGCACTCCCACTGCAGTGCCCTTCCCCCGCTACAGAGCCCCCACACACGCTGCAGAGCACTCCCATGCCAATCCCCACTGCACCTCCACCGCAACACCCCTCCCCCACTGCTAAGCCCCTACACCACTGCGAGCCCCCCTGCACACTGCAATGCCCCCTTCTGAAAGCACCTCCTCCACTTCATGGGGTGTACCAGGCCCCCCCAGCCTACCTCCTGTTGGCAGGTATGTGGCCCCAGTTGAGTCTCCAGGTGATGATGGGGGTGGGCACACCGACGGCCACGCAGTGGAAACGCACTGTCTGTCCGGGGGTGGCCTGCACAGACTCCTCAGGGGGCGTGATGACTTGCGGCGGTGCTGGGGGAGGAACCAGATGAGGGAGGCAGGCGACCCCCACCCCAGGCCGAGGCTGCCCCACAGCAGCTCCAAGGGGAGGGCACCCTGGGACCACAGCTCTCCCACCCCTCCTTGGAGGGCAGACACCCCACTGCCAAGCCAGCTGGCTGATCCCATCCCTCTCCCCCTGGGGGAAAGGCCCCACAGCCCACCCCATGCCCGCACTCACTGCAGCCGACCTCGTCGGAGCGGTCGGGGCAGTCGGCCTCCTCGTCGCACTGGTAGCTGGCTGGGATACAGGTGCGGCTGGACACACAGGAGAACTGGTAGGGGCTGCAGGTGTCATAGGGGCCCTTGGTGGCTGCGGGGGCGTGAGACGAGGGGGTTAGCGGGCATAAGCCTGCAATGGCTGGCCATACCCCCCCGTCTGACCAGATTTGCCCCCCGCCCAGCTGGCATCACTCGCCCCAGCCTGACCCGCATCGTTCCCTGCCCAGCTGGTGTCACCCCCCCCGCCTGACCCGCATCGCCCCCAGCCCAGCTGGTGTCACCCCCCAGCCTGACCCGCATCGTCCCCTGCCCAGCTGGTGTCACCCCCCAGCCTGACCCGCATCACTCCCAGCCCAGCTGGCATCATGTGTGGGTGATGGCAGCTCCTCTGGCCCCAGGACACAGGACGCCAGCTGGGTGAGAGACACCAAGGGACAAGCCGCGCCCTTCCACACATCATCCTCCACCACAGCCCCACCCCGCCACCAGCCCGAGCCCCCAGAGTCCCTGGGGAGTCAGGAGACGGCTCTATTTGGCCTCCCTGCTCAGTCTCCTTTGCACCCTGGAGGACAGAGCAACAGCCTGGGCCGTTTCCAGGGGCACCAGGCAGCAGCCCGGAGTTGGCCTGGGGGCTGAGAAGGGCTGGTGCCCTGGCAGCTCCACGGATGGGCGAGCTGGGCAGGGCCCGGGGAAGGCTGGGAGCTCTCTGGCACAGCCCAAGGCGGCAGGATGGCACTCTTGCCAGCACACTTACGGCAGTCCACCTCATCGGAGCCATCCACACAGTCGTTGTCCCCATCGCAGCGCCACAGCTTGAGGGCACAGTGCCCATTCCGGCACTTGAACTCGTTGGGTTCACACGGGGTAGGGGTGCCTATTGGGTGGGGGAATCCATCAGTGTGCTGCCTGGGCCCCTACAGCATGAGTGCTGCCTGCACCCAGACACAGTCCCTCCCCCAGCACTGTGCCTGTACCCCCCCACCGTGCCATGTGACAGCCCCTCCCCAGCACTGCGTCTGTACCTCTGCACCGTACCATGTGACAGCCGCTCCCCAGCGCTGCGTCTGTACCCCCACACTGTGTCATGTAACAGCCCCTCCCCAGCGCTGCGCCTGTACCTCTGCACAGTGCCATGTGACGGCCCCTCTCCCATTTCTGTCTGTACCCTCGCACCGTGCCATGTGACGGCCCCTCCCCAGCGCTGCGCCTGTACCCCCACACAGTGCCATGTGACAGCCCCTCCCCAGCGCTGCGCCTGTACCTCTGCACCATACCATGTGACAGCCCCTCCCCCATTTCTGTCTGTACCCTCGCACCGTGCCATTTGACAGCCTCTCCCCAGTGCTGCGCCTGTACCCCCCCACCATGCCATGTGACAGCCCCTCCCCAGCGCTGCGCCTGTAACCCCGCACTGTGTCATATGACAGCCCCTCCCCAGCGCTGCGCCTGTACCTCTGCACCGTACCATGTGACAGCCCCTCCCCAGCGCTGCGTCTGTACCTCTGCACCGTACCATGTGACAGCCGCTCCCCAGCGCTGCGTCTGTTCCCCCACACTGTGTCATGTAACAGCCCCTCCCCAGCGCTGCGCCTGTACCTCTGCACCGTGCCATGTGACAGCCCCTCTCCCATTTCTGTGTCTGTACCCTTGCACCGTGCCATTTGACAGCCTCTCCCTAGTGCTGCGCCTGTACCCCCCCACCATGCCATGTGACACCCCCTCCCCAGCGCTGCGCCTGTAACCCCGCACTGTCATGTGACAGCCCCTCCCCAGCGCTGCGCCTGTACCTCTGCATCATGCCATGTGACAGCCCCTCCCCAGCGCTGCGCCTGTACCTCTGCACCATGCCATGTGACAGCCCCTCCCCCATTTCTGTCTGTACCCTCGCACCGTGCCATTTGACAGCCTCTCCCCAGTGCTGCGCCTGTACCCCCCCACCATGCCATGTGACAGCCCCTCCCCAGCGCTGCGCCTGTAACCCCGCACTGTGTCATATGACAGCCCCTCCCCAGCGCTGCGCCTGTACCTCTGCACCGTACCATGTGACAGCCCCTCCCCAGCGCTGCGTCTGTACCTCTGCACCGTACCATGTGACAGCCGCTCCCCAGCGCTGCGTCTGTTCCCCCACACTGTGTCATGTAACAGCCCCTCCCCAGCGCTGCGCCTGTACCTCTGCACCGTGCCATGTGACAGCCCCTCTCCCATTTCTGTGTCTGTACCCTTGCACCGTGCCATTTGACAGCCTCTCCCTAGTGCTGCGCCTGTACCCCCCCACCATGCCATGTGACACCCCCTCCCCAGCGCTGCGCCTGTAACCCCGCACTGTCATGTGACAGCCCCTCCCCAGCGCTGCGCCTGTACCTCTGCATCATGCCATGTGACAGCCCCTCCCCAGCGCTGCGCCTGTACCTCTGCACCATGCCATGTGACAGCCCCTCCCCCATTTCTGTCTGTACCCTCGCACCGTGCCATGTGACAGCCCCTCCCCAGCGCTGCGCCTGTACCTCTGCACCGTGCCATGTGACGGCCCCTCTCCCATTTCTGTCTGTACCCTCGCCCCGTGCCATATGACAGCCCCTCCCCAGCACTGAGCCTGTACCCCCACACAGTGCCATGTGACAGCCTCTCTCCCATCTCTGCATCTGTATCTCTGCACCGTACCATGTGACAGCCCCTCCCCAGCGCTGCACCTGCACCCTCGCACCGTGTCATGTGACAGCCCCTCTCCCATCTCTGCGCCTGCACCCTCGCACCGTGTCATGTGACACCCCCTCCCCAGCGCTGCACCTGTACCCCTGCACCGTGTCATGTGACAGCCTCTATCCCATCTCTGCGTGTGTACCCTCACGCTGTGTCATGTGACAGCCCCTCTCCC
>NC_133791.1:21799765-21867366 GCF_003597395.2 Chelonoidis abingdonii
CCACCGTGTCATGTGACAGCCCCTCCCCAGCGCTGCACCTGTAACCCCCCACCGTGTCATGTGACAGCCCCTCTCCCATCTCTGCACCCCCCCACCGTGTCATGTGACAGCCCCTCTCCCATCTCTGCACCTGTACCCCCCCACCGTGTCATGTGACAGCCCCTCCCCAGCGCTGCGCCTGCACCCTCGCACCGTGTCATGTGACAGCCCCTCCCCAACGCTGCCCAGGGGCCCGATTCCCAGCACTGATCCGTCAGCCAATTGCGGGAGCCAGCCAAGCGAGGGCCATGTCCTGGGCTAGTGCTGCAGCCGCTAGCCTGGCTGCTCTTTTGCTGCCCCTCCTGGCCTGGCCCAGCCCCCGCATGCCCCCTACCGCAGCTGAGCTCGTCGCTCCCATCCAGGCAGTCCCGCTCGCCGTCGCAGAGGTAGTCCCGGGGGATGCACTGCTTGTTGGAGCAGACGGCCTCATCCCGGCGGCAGGGGTGCAGCTCCAAGGGGTGCCAAACCGGGGGGTGCCTGGAGGTGATGAGCCGGGGGGGCGTGGTGGACGGCACCCTCCTGGTAGTGACCATGGGCGTCCAGGGGCTGGTTGTGGGTGTCCGGGTGGTGGCCGGCTGAGCAGTGGTGATGGGCGGGGGTGGGGGACTCACCACTTCCTGCGGATCTGGGGCCAGACAAAGAGAACATTAGCGACCGGAGAGAAAGGGGCTGTGAACCAGAGCCGGGGGCAGGGGATGCAGCCCTGGGATCTGGGCCAGACCGGGCAGGGCAGGGCCACCAAGGAAAGTATCTGTGATCAGGAGAGCGAGGCTGGCTACAGGGGGTTCAGCTGGCAGGCAGGGCAGTGACAGGGCGAGTGGCCAGGGAGTGCAGCATAGGCAGGAATGGGATCCAGCCTCAGGAAATGAGAACTCCATGGCTGGGGGGCACAGGACTTTACTCGTTGCCTCCCATCCAATCTCAGCTGCCTGTCCTGGGGCCATGGCAGCATGCAGGTCCCATGCAAAGGCCTGGCGCTACTGGGCCCTGGGCTCCTTGCTAGCATGGGGATGCCCCTGGCAGTCTGAGGGTGTCCCTGACACATAGCTGCTG
This sequence comes from Chelonoidis abingdonii, assembly GCF_003597395.2. Classification (NCBI taxonomy): domain Eukaryota; kingdom Metazoa; phylum Chordata; order Testudines; family Testudinidae; genus Chelonoidis; species Chelonoidis abingdonii. The sequence continues at coordinate 21,800,858 of NC_133791.1, forward strand.
GGTGGGCTTGTGGGCAGAGCATGCCCATGGGAAAAGCCTTCACAACACACATGCCTCCTCCCCTGCCCACTGGCATTCCAGCTGGTGCCCAGGCAAGGGGCAGCACCTGGCTGTGCCTTGGGCTGTCCTGACAGCTGTCCCTTTGGAAGCCTGGGAAAAGGGTGCCCAGCCCCTCCCTAAATGGCAGCAGCTGGAGAGGGAAAGTCCTGGGGCCCCCGGGCTCCCTACTACAGACGTGCTCCTCGGAGCCGTCCCTGCAGTCAGGGCTGTGGTCGCAGCAGTAGTCAAGGGCAGGCAAGGGTAAAGAGAGGGGGAGATCAGTTAGTTCCCAAGGCAGCCCTGGTTCTAGGACCATGGGCGCCCAGGGAACTCCTGGCCCCTGCAGCCAGAGGCCTCCGGTTCCCAGGGCTCAAGGCAGGTCCTGCTGGGCACAGAGCCCTGGGGAGCTCGCCAGGTCTCCAGGGCAGATGCCCCCTTTCAGCTGGGCCAGTCCCGCGCTCCCCAGGCCTGGGGACAGAGGGTCTCCCTCATAGTTACAGGGGATATTCTGGGTGTGGCACAGGAGGGACTCAGCCAGGGAACTGAGCTGGGGAGAGGCCAGCACTGGGGAGCTCGGTCAGGCTGCGCAATCCGCTCCCAGGGGCATTGCATGGGACCAGCTGAGCCCGGGAGACCAGCTTGCTGTGAGCAATCCCTCCTGCGGCCGCCCTACTCCAGCTGTGGCCTAGAGCAGGGCAGACAGAGGGCATGGCCTGGGCAGCAGCGCTTTCTGTTCCTGAGGGTCACTGAGGACGGGTGGGGGCCCTAGCCCCAACTCTCACCTTGGCTGCTCTGTGCCTCAGGTTCCCCATCTGAAAAGCACCTTAGTGAGCACGGGGTATAATCCCTCCCACCTCAGCTGGAGGCGCCAGGGACGGGCAGGGGGCTCCTCGGGTCTCTATTGCTCATGGCTCTGTGGTCACAGGGAGGGAGGGAGCTGAGGCCTGGAAGCTGCTGGGAGGCATTTAACCCCACCAGAGATCCCGTGGGAGCTGAGTGGGGCTCGTGCCAGGATTCCTGGCCATCGCTGGGCTGGGCTGGGGGTGTGCTGGGTCTGTGCTGTGAGGTTCAGAGGGGAGGAGCTGGTTAGAGGAAGGCCATACGCAGGGGGACCACTGCGGGGGATGGGCTGGCAGGCCTCACAGTCAATGGCCCCGCCCCCTTCAATGGCCCCGCCCCCACCCGTTCCCGGCACCTACCGCAATTCAGTTCGTCTGACATGTCGCGGCAGTCAGGGCGGCGGTCGCAGCGGAACTCCTTGTCGATGCACTCCCCGCTGCTGCAGGTGAACTCCTCCCCGGTGCAGGCACGCACATCCGGGGGCACTGCAACAGGGGCAGGAGTCAGAGCCACGGGACGCCCAGGCCAGCCTGGGGCAGCACCTTGGGGGCGAGGGGAGATGCCACTAGGGCCCCAACCCCTGGGGAAAGCTCTCAGCCCGTGGGCCAGGGCTCCAGGACAAGCCCAGTTTGACCTTGGCCCAGCTAGCTCCTGGGATGTCAAATCCCAACCAGATGGGTAGAGCTTGACCGCAGCCCCTTCTCCTCCGCAGGCTCACAGGGGTCCTGCAGAGCTCCCCTCACTGCCATCCTGCCCACAAGGACACCCTACTCTGCCGCCTCCCGCCTCCCCAGACTTGTGCAGCTGCAGGGAAATCCCCTCACTGCCCCCTGCAAACCCCTGCCCAACTGGAAACTCCAGAAACCCTGCACCAGAAACCCTGCGAGCTGCATGTTCAGGAAGCAAAACAAGCACTGCACACAGTTAGAGCAGGCGGCAGGTACACACACCACGGGGCACGTGCCATGTGACACATGCAACGCATGGCAGATGCCATGTGCACACGCCATGCGGCACACACACCATGCGGCAGACATGCCATGGCACAGGGCCCAGCTGCCCACGGCACCAAGAGAACCTGGTAGATTTGGACTCCTGCCTGGTGAGTCCCTGCACTAACCACCTGCTCTGACCTTGGTTGAGTCTGCTGGGCTCAGGTGGGGGTGGGGTTGCTTGAGCCTGGGTCTGCAGGGTCTGGGAGCAGGGCAAGATGCAGCGCGCAGGGGGCAGTGCAGTGGAGGCTGCTGGCTCACCCCCACTGGAGGTAGTACCAGTGCTCTGAAGCGCCCCCTCTGGTCAATCCCAGAAGCAGCACAGACCGGTCCAGAGCTCACCTGGTCCAGGAGCGAGGGGACGGGGGCACTTGTGATTCTCCCCAGAACCCAAAAGCCTCTGCAGGCCTGTGCCCATGGCCAGGGCCAGCTCCAGGCACCAGCGCAGCAAGCAGGTACTTGGGGCGGCCCATGGAAGGGGGCGGCACGTCCAGCTCTTCGGCGGAAATTTGGCGGCAGGTCCCTCTCGGAGGGAAGGACCTGCTGCCAAAGTGCCAAAGAAGAAAGCAGCACGGTGGAGCTGCCGCCGAAGTGCCGCCGAAGTGCCGCCGATCACAATCACGGCTTTTTTTTTTTCCCGATGTTTGGGGCAGCAGAAACCCTGGAGCCGGCCCTGCCCATGACCCCCGGTTCCCAGCCCAAAAGCAGGGGCCCTGGCATGGCCCTGTGTTTCCTGGTGTGGCGGCATTGGGCTGAAAGCCAGTTCCATGTGCCTGCACAAAGGCGCCAAGCCACAGGACAGCATCTGCGCCAACTGCAGGGGGATGTCACCTGCCAGGGCGCCAGCTGCAGGGCCAACAGCCAGGCAGCATCAGCCAGTGGCACCAGAGCCACGCGCATGGCAGGCCGCCCACAAACACACCTGGCACAGCACAGAAGGGTGCAGCACAGCGCAGGGGAACCTGGAGCCTGCTGCGGGACCTGATGGGGGGACCAGCATTGGTCTGCGCTCCTAACACCAGCCAAAGGCAGGAGGGCAGCGCCCCCAACACACTGGGTACAGAGCCCTCCCGGGGGCTGGCAGCTGGCGTGGGAGGGGAAAGGAGCTGTCTGCGCCCTCTCCCACAGTCCACAGCTCACCCACAGGCTGGGCTTCTGGGATTTTAATCTCTCTGCTGCCAACCGCTGGGGCAGGAACTGGGCCACCCAGGTGCTCAGTGGAAGGGCCTGGCACTGGGTGCAGCAGTGGAAGTCTCTTAAGGCCGAAGGAGCCCATTGCCAAAACCCTGCATCCAGTCAGCAAGGAGCCCTCTCGGGTGCAAGGGGCTACGGGGAGAGCAGGGGCTGCCCCTGCCCGCCCCCAGCTGCCAATCGCACTGCCAAGGCCTCTGGGTTCCCCCTGCACCTGCCGCCTCGCCCAACTCACCTGGCGACTCCCTCGCAATGTGGGGAGGCGGGGTCTGGGCTGCAAGTGAACAGAAGGTTAGAGCTGGGGAGGACGGGGCCCCCCCAGGCCTAAGCACTGGCTGCCTCGGGAGCAGGAGTCCCTGGCTCGGGACCACCCGGCCCAGCCCTGGCCAGACAGCAGCTCAGTGGACCAGCCAACACTGCTCTCCCTCCCACCTGCCCCCTGTCTGGCCCCATGGGTGGCAGGGCCACTGCTGCAGCCCCGCAGAGGGAGCACTGCCCCTCACCTGTCATCTGGGCTGCCAGCGGAACGGCCCCTGCTGTGCTGGGCGCCAGGTTCCAGCGGGGTTTGCTGGGCCTGGGCTGGGGAACAGACAGGCTAGGGAGTCCAGAGTGAGACCGCAGCACCTGGGCACCGCAGTGACTGCAGACAGATGGACGGACACAGCCCAGGCATGCCCACGGAGCAGTCTGGTTCTATAGGAGAGTGACCGGAACCACTTCGGTCCCGTCCATGCAGGCCAGGACAATCTGTGCTAGTCCCTCTGAGCCAGTGCGGGGTGAACCACACAGGCAGACTGGCCCTAGCACCGTACCATGCCCATCGTGGGCACAGGCCCCACCCCTCACTTAGTCTGCCTATCACCAGGGCTCAACTGCTGGGGAGGGGGCCTCCCGCACGCCCAGTATCTGTTCTAAATACACTGGCAGGCTGCTGCCCTGCTTCCCCAGGCCCCCTTGGCACCTGCCAACAGAGCCCAGGGCACTGACCCCAGCTGGGGATCTGGGCAGAGCCTTGCTCACCTGCCCCGAGGCGCCGGAACTGGAAGCCTTGCGTGGAGGTGATGTAGGAGGCAATGGAGCCGCTCTCGATGACAGAGTAGAGCACCTCACGGATCTCCCCCTCATCCAAGTTCCCCTCTGAGCCCACATCCAGCTCCACAAAGGTATAGCCGTCGATTTCCCTGGGGAGAGCGGGAGCAAGGCTAAATGGGGGAAGGTGTGTGCGTGGGCATGCGTGTGCTCCAGCCACTGCTCTGTACTGGATGGAAGCAGATTCACACGTGTGGGTGGGTCTCTGAATTGGGATCCGCCTGTCTCGTGTTTTCCCAGTTACTTCCTCATCAACTGATGATAAAAGCCCTACTACTGCTGTGCTAATGGGGCAGCTCCTTTAGCTCCCACGGCCAGGCCTATTTGAAACAGCCGCAGCCGACAGGGCACTCTGAGCCGTGACCCCCAGCCCTCCCCCACAATGTCTCCAGCTGTGGAGGGTTGGGGGGATCTCTTCTTGGGCACGGTGTACGACTCCCCATGCGCACTCTGGACCCTGGTGCAGGGTGCTTGGGGCACAGTGGTGCAGGGGCATGGTGCTGACAGCAGGGAAAGCACCAGCTCTCAGAGATAAATGCACCATGCCCAGGAGAACAGGGGGCAGAGGGGCCTCCATTGCCCTCCCTATCCCATGGCACTGCCAGGGGCACCTCACTCACTTGATGAACACAACGCTGACCACCTGCTCCCCACCGATCTTGTAGTACTCGGACTCCAGCTGGGGAGAGAGGTAGAGAGAGCATCAGCAAACGGTACCCCATGGCCAGGGGCGTGGGGAAATCCTACGGGCAGCATGACCTAATGGTGAGCGCAGGGCACCATAAACCAAGCCACTGGGGTTCTTCACCTGACCCAGCCACCGGCTCCAGGCCCTTCCCCCACCCCAGTTTGCCCTGGGACAGTGACCCTGCCTGGAAAGGGCCTTAGAGCCGAGTGGGCTATGCCCTCTACAGACTGAAGCTCCTTGCGCCCAGGCTGGGCAGCCAGCGCTGACAGACCTCTGGGGTGCCGAGCAGGGGACAGGGTTACTGCTGAGTCTGGGAGTAGCAGGGGCCAGCTGCCAGGAAGCTCTCTCGGCAGGACAGGTGGCAGGTCAGGGCTCACCGTATCCACCACGGCCTCTGAAACCTCCCGGAACTCCTCCGAATTGGCGTCGTCCAGCCGCGGGCTGTAGTCAATGGACTGGGTGAAATTCACCAGAGCGCGGAAGTAGACTGGGCATGCAGAGAGGAGAGACGGCCAGTGTGAGAGCAGGGCGCAGCTGAGCAAGGAGAACCGCATGACAACACAGTGCAACAGTTATAGAGTGGCCAGATGTCCCGATTTTATAGGGACAGTTCCAATATCTGGGGCTGTATCTTATATAGGCACCTATTACCTAGGGTGATCAGATGTCCCAATTTTACAGGGACTATCCCGATTTTTGGGTCTTTTTCTTATATAGGATCCTATTACCCCCCACCCCCTGTCCTGATTTTTCACACTTGCTGTCTGGCCACTCTAAACAGGACAGGAAGTGAGGAAGACTATCGTATCCACCTGAAACCTGCAGGACCCTGGGACACCAGAAGGACCTGGCCAAGACAATGGAGCCAACACCCTTATTCTGACAAAAAGAGCCGAGGGATCATTACTGACCAGAAGGGGTCAGGACCGTGGCTGTGCACCTTGTGCAGCACATGCCCCCAGTGCTGTGCTGAGGCCCTGGCACTAGCACTGACTGTGGTGGGAGAGCGCCCCAGCAGCACAGCAGAGCACCTAGACCAGCCGGGACTGCCTGGGACAACAGCAGGGCAGGGGATGGTGCTGGGGAGTTGGTCGCCCATGCAGGCAGAGGGACAGAGCCCTGACCTCCTCCCCAGGGCCAGGCTCCACAGATCATAGGGTGGAGGGGACAGGCCCAGCTGCCTCCCGGGCTGGGAAAATCCACAGCCCCCACTGCAACTCCAGCTGCACCCTTCAGTGAGAGCCAGCAATGAAGGGGCCATGCCGCAGGGGCTGGGGCCAGGTGGGAGCTCTGGGCCAGGGAGAGGGGTTTGTGGAGTCCTGCTAACTGCATCCCCGAGCTTCACACCCCCGAGCTTCACACACATGCTGTGCCAGGAGCAGCCCCGGCTCCCTGCATCAGGCTGCGGCTGCCAAAGCTCATCCCCCACTCGCAGCTGCCCTGCATTGGGAGCCACACTGCCTGCATCCAGCCGGAAGCCCCTCCCCAGCACCAGCTGCTCCACTCCTTGCAGTGAGTAAACAGCAGCCCCACTCACCACCTCCCCCAGCCCTTGCAGACAGGCCAGACACTACACAGCTCCCCCACAGGAGACTGCTCCCAGGCCAAGGAGTCCCTGCAGCCTGCCCCCCAGTAAAGCCCCCATTGGCAGGGGCAAGGCCCATGGAGCCCCTCAGCACCGGAGTCCCAGGGGCAGGGTGGGAGCTCCTCCAGCGTGTGGCTGCACTCTGACTGGGTCCCTGGGCTCTCCCCGAAGGGAGCCCCCAGCTGAGAGCAGCACTGGCTTGGGCTAGCAAACGCCGCAGGAGGCAGAAAGAGAGGTTGTGCCAGGGAAGTTACTATGCCCTGCCCTGCACGCACGCTCCGCAGTACCTTGTCAGTATCAGTAACAGCCCCATCCCCCACTGCATGCAATGGCGATGCACCCACAGGCACCAGGGAGAAACTGGGCTCTGCCTGCTTCAGGTGCACCTGGGCACGTGGCAGAGCTGGATAATCTACCTGCTCTTCTCCAAGGAGAAAAAGGCCTGGCCTGGGAGACTGGATTTCTGGGTTCTGTTTCCTGTTTGGGGAGGGGAGTAGGGACTAGTGGGTTAGAGCTGGGGGGGCTGGGAGCCAGGGCTCCTGAGTTCTTTATCCTGATTTGGGAGGACTATACTTCTGCTGGAATTCTGCGCCATTGCACAATGCAGAATTTGTGCAGAATTAATGTTCCCCACAGACATTTTTTTTCACGCAGAATTAGTGATTTCAACCAAAATGCTTCCTTTTCCCTCCTGTCTGACCCTAGCTGTGCTTTTACATTTAGGGGTCTACCAAATTCGCAGCCATAAAAATCACATTCCAAAGTGTGAAATGTGGTGTTCCCAGTGAAATCTGGTCTCCAGCCTCCCAGCTCTGAAGGCAGCACCTCTGCTAGCAACAGCACAAAAGCAAGCCAATACCAGGCCACCCTTACTTCTGTGCTGCTGCTAGCAGAGGTGCTGCCTGCAGAGCTGGGCACCTGGCCAGCAGCCGCCGCCCTGCCTTCATCTCTCCTGTAGCTCTGTTGTTACACAGACTTGCTGACATAAATAAATTGAAATAAATGACCAAAATAATTGAAATTGGCCTGATTATTTTGTTTCATTTTGATAAAATATGCAGAATTTTAAAATATTGTGCATATAATTTTTAATTTTTTGGTGCAGAATTCCCCCTGGAGTAGAGATGGGGGGGGGCGGGGGATCTCTCTCCAGCTTGAGGAGGGAAGTAGGATCTAGTGGATTAGAGCCAGGGAGGGTTGGAGCCAGAGTCAGATTCCTGGGTTTTATTTGCAGTCCTGCAACTGGGTGAACTCCTTCTCCCAAGGTGCCTCACTTTGCCCTCTATAAAAGTAGGGAGAAGGATCCTGACCTGTTGGAGAGGTTGTGCAGAGCTCTGAGATCCTGGTAGGGATGGGGCAGGCTTGTCACCATGCCCACAGGCGCTGCCTGCCCCTAGCTTGGTTCACCCCATGGAAGTGGGCAGCCTGTCTGCAAGGAGAGTCTGTTTCCTGCCCGATAGCATGGAGGCTGGGATGCCAGCAGGACAGCTGCATGGTACTGGAACCAGCTGGGGGCAGGGCAGGGGGGCCAGGCAAGGCTTCTCGCTATCCCAGGGGCTGGGAAGGATGAAGATGGGCCCTATGTTTCAGAACACAGCAGCTCCCCTGCAGCTGCCCAGCCAGCCCCCTGCCACACACGGACCCCCTTCACAGGCACCCCCCAGCCATCTGGGAGAGCCAAAGTCTCCTGCAGGCTGGACGGAGTTGCTCCAGGGCTGCTCCCTGGGGTGATGCCTTCAACATTGGCTCAAAGGCCCGCACACAGAGCCAGCGCTCTCCCAACTTTCCAGGGTTGCTTCTGCTCCCAGCCAGGCCCTTCCCAGGTATGGGAGAGGCCATGCCACCAGCACCAGAGAGGGCGGTGCCAGAGAGTGCTTGGGGCTGGCGGTGGCGGGCCCTGCCTGAAGACAGGGGCTTCCCCCATTTGCAGTGCCCCATTTTCACAGCGAGGCGCTGCCAATCCCTGCCTAGGTGCCCCTCCCGCAGCTCAGGGAAGACAGGGGCGCTTGTCAGGCACACAAAGAGCCCATTGAAAGTGCCCTGTGACCTCGGGGATGGCGGGCAGCCAGTGGGTGGGGTCACCCCACACACTCTGCCCTCCAGCATAGCTCACCCAAAGAGCGCAGCCAGGCAGCCGCCAGGAAACAGCCCTTCCTCAGCTCAGGGAGAGGCAGCGTGCAGCTCATGCTAAAAAAACCCTCTTCTTGCAGAGTTGGGATGGGGGTTCAGCCTGAAGCAGGCAACACGTCCCGCTGGTCCTGGCTAACTCCCACCAGTAGAGAGCCCAGCTCTCTGCTCAGCCACTATTCTGCTTCTGCCAGCCCCTCAGCCTGGCCTCAGGCAGGGCAGCGCCCCAGCCTTCCCGCCAGGGAGCTGGGACTCTTCACATGGGAAATTCAACTCCTGCAGATGCCCTGGGGCTGGCACTGGGTGATCACTCTCTAAGGTCCCTGTGGTGGGAAACATCTCAACAGCCCAACACTGTGGCATTTAATTTCAGAAGGGGGAACTATGCAAAAATGAGGGGGTTAGTTAAACAGAAGTTAAAAGGTACAGTGACTAAAAGTGAAATCCCTGCAAGCTGCATGGGCGCTTTTTAAAGACACCATAAAAGAGGCCCAACTTCAATGTATACCCCAAATTAAGAAACATAGTAAAAGAACTAAAAAAGAGCCACCGTGGCTTAACCACCATGTAAAAGCAGCAGTGAGAGAGAAAAAGACTTCCTTTAAAAAGTGGCAGTCAAATCCCAGTGAGGCAAATAGAAAGGAGCATAAACCCTGCCAAATTAAGTGCAAGAGTGTAATAAGAAAAGCCAAAGAGGAGTTTGAAGAACGGCTAGCCAAAAACTCCAAAGGTAATAACAAAGTTACATCGAAGCAGAAGCCCGCTAAACAACCAGTGGGGCCCTGAATTGAGATACAAAAGAGCAACTTAAAGAAGATAAAGTCATTGCAGAGGAAACTAACATGAAATTCTTTGTCAGTCTTCATGGCTGAGGATAGTTAGGGGAGATTCCAAAAGCTGAGCCGGCCTTTTGTAGGTGACAAACCTGAGGAACTTGTCACAGATTAGAGGCACGAGAGGGTTGGTTGGAATTATTTATAACTCAACATTAACAAGTCCGGGACCGATCGCATCCACAAGGAGTTCGAAAGAAACTCAATTGTGAAGTTGCAGGCAACATATAACTAAGGTTTGTAACCTATCCTTAAAATTGGCTTCTGTATCCTATAGTGTCTGGAGATAGTTAATAGTATACACAATATGTTAAAAAGAGCTTAGAGAGGATCCAGCACGTCGTACTCCGGGGCAATTAGTTCAAACAATAGTTAAGAATAAATTGTCGACAACATAGAAATATTAATTGTGGCATAGTCAAATGTTCGGTAAGGGAAATCATGTCTTACTAATCTATTAGAGTTCTTCGAAGGGGTTCACAAACATTGTGGACAAGGGGATCCAGTGGCGAATATGTATTAGTAATTTCAGAAAGACTTTGACAAGGTCCCTCACCAAAGCTCTTTCGTAAATTAAGCTTCTGGATAATAATAGTGTAAGGTCTTTCATGGACGAGAACTGGTTAAAAGACAGAAGGGAAAAAGGTAGGCAATTAATGAGTAAAATTCTCAGAATGGAAGGGGTTAACTAGTGCGTGTTCGCCAAGGGGTCAGTCCTAGGACCAATCCTATTCAATTGTATTCCTAAATGATCTGGAGAAAGGGGTCAAACATGTGAGGTGGCAACAGTTTTGCCAGAGATTACTAAATCTGCCTCAAGATAGTTACGACTAAAGCAGGCGTGGAAGACCTTCAAAAAATCTCACAGATACTAAGTGACTGGGCAAACAAATGGCAAATTGAAATTTAATGTGGATAAAATGTAAAGTAAATGCTGTGACAAAATGGGAATATTCTTAATGTTTTCTTTCTGAATACGGTGTTGGTGCCTCTGTCCCTAGCAGTTATTTAAGTATCTAGGTGTGGGATACAGGGTGTGTGATTGCCACAGAGCAAAGGGCCAGTGCAACCTAAATGCCTGACACAGGCGTGCGGTCCGTATTGATCTGGTGCTGTAAATTACTGATGCGACCTGGACTTTTGTCAAAATTTTTGTTCAGTGTTCTTAGCATCCAGTTGCGAATATGATGGTCTAGGTAGCAGCATTGACATATCTGGCCCGATCTCCAAGGTGCTCACTGAAGCCTGGGAGGGCACTGACGGTCAGTGACTTACGACTGTGGAATGTATTGGGCATATGGAGGAGGGTTGTTAGTCTGGAGCTGGCTGGGGACGAGGAGTGAAGTGCAGACGTGGGGTCTGGCTCACTGCCCCCCAAAATGGACCAACTGAAGGGTCCTGTTCGCTGTATCTACAGCTCTGTTTTAGAACATGTTCCTGTCATCGAATAACCTCTGTGTTACTGGCTGGCTGAGAGTCACGTCTGACTGTGAAGTGGGGGTGCAGGACCGGTGCTTCCCAGGACCCCGCTGGGCGGACTCGCTAGTGGGAAGCGCACAGAGGGGCAGAGGTGCTGATGCTCCAAAGGAGAGACCAGGGGTGAAACCATGTGCAGGGCGGCGCCAGGGGTTTTGGCGCCTAGGCGCAGGCGGCTTGCGGTTCTGTGTGCTCTGTGGGATCTCCATAGGCGTTTCTGCGGACGGTCCGCTGGTCCCACGGCTCCGGAGCCACGGACCAGCGGACCCTCCACAGGCACGCCTGCGGGAGGCCACGAGGAGTCTGCGCCCTCCCAAATCCTGCCCCTAGGCGACTGCTAGGTCGCCTAAGTGGAAGCGGTCGCACTGGGCCGCTGTGAGCTCTTGCCTTGAGACGACTGCTACTTGCAGGAAGAGAGAGGCTCCTCCGCAGTCCTGACTGGCTTTGTGGGAGCAGTTCCAGAAGCATTGCCCGGGGACTCCGTAATAATAGTCATATATTGGAAAAAATAACCCAACTTACTATCATAATGATGGGGGCTTGTCCTAAATAGATGGTTAGGGTTAATGTTACTCTTGATTACCTGTTAAGGGTAACGAAGCTCGTTTAAAACCTTGGCTGACAACCTGCCAGAGGACACAATGGGCAGCTAAGATACTTCTGCATACATTCGGTCGGAGAAGATCTCATTTTGTTTAGTGCTTTTGTGTCATTGTTGTTTCGGCGCTCTTGATCTGAACGGGACCGGGATTCAATAGCATCGTCTCTCCATAATCTTTCTATTCAGTCTTGTTTACGATTGTAAGTAGTTATCAGGCTAAGGCGATTAGTCTAGTTGTATTCTGTCAACATGCTATATGTGCTCTGTTTGCTGAGAAGGATTTTTTACCCTGTATTTCCTGTAACTTTGTAATCTAGGTGGGTGAGGGCGGCGGGGGAGGGGGGGCTCCCTCTAGTCTATATGATTCTGAGTTATCCTGTAAGGCTTTTCATTGCCTGATTTCTACACATGAGATATTTTTTATACCTATTCTTGTTCTTTTCTTAGAAAGATAGTCTTCTTTTACCACTCTTGTGAATTGATTGATATATCCTTGGTTATTAATCAAGACGCGGAATCGCGGTGCGCTGAAATTACTCGAAGGGTGGTTGTGGTGACAGGAAGTTAGTAATCCTGCCTTGCCTATGTTTCTTAGGAGCGCAAGTGAGTTTGGATCTCCTATGTTAGCTAGATGCCATCTCTCTCAACGTACAATGCTAGAGAAAGGTGGATAAGTCTGGGGGAATGCGAGGGTAGGGAATGAGTAGTATTCTCGTCGTTTTTCTGATAGCCCAAGGCCGGTCTTTTGGGTCGGTGTGGCGTTCTCACGATGGGGAAGTTCTTTTTGGTTAAGGAGGACAGGATTTTTGTGCAAGACACATTATATATATTGCTGGGCGATGACAGTCACGAGGCACAGCACCTATATACGGAGTATGGCCCTCAGGAGAACATGAAATCTTTATGCTCATAAAATGCATGATGTTATAAGGCGATCGCATGGTCCCCATTCATTTCTTTTGGGTACTACTCATGTCTCTATCGGATCTTGCTAGAAGTGTTGGATATAACTCCAATAGTGACGGGTGACGGATCTCGCTAAAGTGCCAATGTCAGTGGAAGGAATAGATACTTGGTAGTCCACCTTTCATATGTGCATGTGTGCTTTTTGCATAATAGATGATTCTGTGCTGCGAGAGTGTGGTCTAGAAGGTGGTACGCTAATACCTTTGAATGAACTAGGATTTCCTTCAAGGATCGCATGCATTTCCTAAATAGTGATGAGACAAGACAATGCAATACAAGTGATACAATGAATGCTTTCATTTGGTTGTACTCTAAATATAAATCACCACTGATGTCACCCTTCTCTTCTCTGTTCCACTGTGGTAGATGGTAGGTTCTCACTTCAATCCTTCTCAAACATAGTAGTATCTATGTACATATCGTAATTATTAATGTATCTATCAGATAACAACGAGAACATGACAACTAATAATATGAATTAGGGATTATTTGGTGAGACGACGGTCACCATCATGAGAGAAAGATTCCAAAGAGTGCAGAGTCTCTATCAGCTTGAGAAATGGGAGTGGGACTGGAAGGGATGGGAGATTTGATAGAGAGAGCTAGCTATAAAATTATGAGTGATGTTGGAGAAGTGGAAATAGTGGGTAAGTTATATATTTTACTATTTTTCCCATAAACAAGAACTAGGGATTACAAATGAAAAACTCTATAAGAGCAGCTGGTGCCTTAAACAAATCAAATGGAAGGTCTTCTTGCCACTCAGCACACAGTAACCTGTGGAACTCACTTACCTGAGGAGGTTGTTGAGGCTAGGGACATCAGCGCTCTTGTATGGAAACTGGATTATTATTCCTGGTTGGTTGAAGATCCATTAAATGCCTCATTAAGATGGCTATTAGCCAGGATGAGTAAGGAACAGTGTCCCTAGCCTCTGTTTGTCAGAGGATGGAGATGGATGGCAGGAGAGAGATCACTTGATCATTGCCTGTTAGCTTCACTCCCTCTGGGGCACCTGGCATTGGCCACTGTCGGTAGACAGATACTGGGCTAGATGGACCTTTGGTCTGACCTGGTACGGCCATTTTTATGTTCTTATATAGGTGGGTCCCAGACCACACAGCTGGCGGCAGGGCCCCAGGGTGAGCCTACGGTGTGGCTGGCTCTGGCCTGCATGGCTTCTAGAAGGCCAGATGCTGACGCTGCTCAGGGGCCTGCGGGGATGGGGATTTCACTTGAGTGCCTTGTGGGAAGGTGGCCCCCTACTCCCAACCAGTGCCAGGCCAGGCACCGAGTTGGGCCTGCTGGCCAGCTCCGCAAGCTCCAGCATGAGATTCTGGCCTGGAAGTCCCTACCACCCACAGGACGGGTGCAGCACAATCAGGGGCAGAGCGAGCTGCCCTCCCACATTGCCCTGCCCATGTGCTCCAGGATGCCCCTTGGGGCTCCACTGCCCAGGGGAGGGACCAAATGTCTTTTCCAGCCCAGGAACCCGAGAAAGCAGTGCCAGGGCCAGATGCTTTCTAGTAAAACCCACCCTGCCCTGGGTCCCTCACAGCAGGCACAGCCCTGGACCCTAGGCTTGAAGCTCACTGCGCCTGGGCCACGGACTCAAGAGGGCAGCTTCAGCCTTGCCCTAGCTGGGTATGTGCCCTTGTCACTTCCCACTGGTTACCCATGGGCATCTGGGCACAAGAGAGAGAATTCAAGGGCTTTCACTCAGACTGTGTTGCTCTCTGGCTGTACAAAAGCTGGAGTGTGCACCCGGGGGTAAAATGGGAGTGGGCAAGCAGAGGGTGCCCGTATGAAGCCTTGCGCCAGCAACGCTGCCCTACAGACATACCCAGTGGCCCCAGGCAAAGCACAAAGAATCATGCCCACAACACCCAGTGCCAGGCCTCGGCAGGTGCAGCCACGTGCCCACGACTGGCAGCTGCGTCCGTACCCGGGCACGGGGAGTGGCACATTGCAGGGCCCTGGGCCTGCTGCAGGAAGCACAGCTGGCTCCCTGGCTTCCCCAGAAGCCACTTTCCCTCCTTTTAAGGAGCTCTCTGTTCCCGGCTGTGCTTTGTTTGCACTTGGCTAGGGAGAGAGATGGAAAAAATGCTTCAGGCTGCAGAGCCCTTGGCTTCCTGCTGCTGCGTCCGGCTCCGGTGAGTCAGCCCCTCTCGGTGCCCGCTCGGTGCTGCAAGGAGCTGGGGCAGACCTGGCTCCCAGTGACCCAGCGGAAGGCAGAGTCTGCCCTGGAAATCGCTCCTCTCCCCACAGGGCACTCCCTCACCGCATGGTGCCTGGGACCTCTGGAGCTGTGGCAGGCTCCTCTAGTGGGGCAGGGCATGTGGGGGGATGACACACCCAGCCAGGCGCTCACGCTCAGCATGGACCCTGAGGCTCTCCACTGCTCCAAGCTCACTGCCCTGGGGAGATCTCTGAGCTCATGAGCCCAGCGAATGCCCCTGGAAGGGGGCAGAGGGGCCCTGGTATTACCCAGCTCACACACAGGGGCTGTGTCCCAGAATCAGGATGAGGGCCAGGAGGCAGGTTGTGCCCCAGCGTGTCCACACTGCCAGGGGAGACGGTCCGGCCATGTGACATGGCCACAACAGTGTGAAGGCAAGGGCACGGCGGGAAGAGAGCCCACCTACATTGCAATGGGAACCCACCCTCAGAGCCAGGACGAGGTCAGCAAACTGCATGGAGTTTGGGGCGAGCAATAACGGTGGCGAGGCGTTGCCTTGTAGGGAGAGACGGAAGGAGCTGGAGCTGGCCAGCCTGGCAAGGGAATGGACAGGGGAGGCCAACAGTGCCTCGGGTTGGGTCTGGGGGCACAGTGCCCTGATCCCAGCCAGCCCCGTGCGGGTGGGGCTGGGAGCACAGTGCCCTGATCCCGGCCAGCCCCGCCCCGGGTGGGGGCTGGGAGCACAGTGCCCTGATCCCGGCCAGCCCCACCCCGGGTGGGGGCTGGGAGCACAGTGCCCTGATCCCGGCCAGCCCCACCCCGGGTGGGGGCTGGGAGCACAGTGCCCTGATCCCGGCCAGCCCCGTGCAGGTGGAGGCTGGGGGCACAGTGCCCTGATCCCGGCCAGCCCCGTGCAGGTGGGGCTGGGAGCACAGTGCCCTGATCCCGGCCAGCCCCGCCCCGGGTGGGGGCTGGGGGCACAGTGCCCTGATCTCGGCCAGCCCCGTGCAGGTGGGGCTGGGGGCGCAGTGCCCTGATCCCCTGCAGCACTGAGCTTTGCGGTGATGGTTTCTACTCTCCCCTCTCCTGGCAGCCATCCGAGTGCCTGACAGCTCTGGCTGCTCCCCATGTTCTCTGCCCCTCGCCTTAGCAGCCAGTTGAGCTCCAGGCCTCTCCCCTTTTACACAACAGCCAATGGGGCCGTCCTACAAGGGCACCTCAGGCAGAGCTGGTCCTGGATCTTAACATGACACCCAAACTCCCCTCCAGAGCCGAACCCAGGAGTCCTGATCACTACCTTCCACATGCAGCCCCCTGGCCAAGTGTTACAGCCTGGCTAGCTGCTGAGCCCTGGAGCGGGCAGCTACTGTAGCTCGAGGACTGGGAAGGCTTCCGGCCTACCAGCGACCCACACTGGAGAGATCTGCCAACTGGGGTCAGGAATAACAAACACATAGGCCTGCAGCAAGAGAACCGGCTCTGCTGCTAACGGCCATGGGAGCCTGTCCGTGATGGGGTGGCCCCGGTGCCCCACACTGAGACCCTGCTCCTGCATGCAGGATGCTGCTGCCCCACAGGGCTGGGGTGGGCAGATTCCATCTCAGCTGCTTCTCAATGGAAAAAGGGTTTCGACTAAATGAAATTTTTCACAAATAGCATCAGCTTCCTGCAGAACAGGACTTTTTTGTCCAAAATCCCCAAAACCCACAACAGTTCAATTTGGAGAGGCCAACGTGGTGTCGCCTGAGAATTGTAGTTCGGATGCCTCGTTGTCCCCGTTCTCCTCTATGGGCCAGCTCCCTAGCTGGACTATAGCTCCCATGATGCACCATGGCAAGGGACTCCCGTGTTGCACAGTCTCTCTGCACCAAGAGGGGAAATCACAGTGCATCATGGGAGATGTAGTCCGACCAGGAGACCTGGCCTACAGAGGAGAATTGGAGCTTGAGAGAGCCCAACCACAACTCCCAGGAGGCACTGTGGCAGCAATTCTGAATTCAAATTTTTTGGCATTCACATTTTTATCAACATGCTGAACTTTTCCACTGACCCCCCCCACCCCCCCCCAAGCTAGCCCAGCCTGCGCCCTCTCCTCACACACAGCCTGGGCCACCAAGCCCTTCACTTACTGAGCGGGGCCTCATCGTCTGGGTCAGCCACAGTCATACCCGCCAGATGGGGTTGTCCTGCTGCACCGGAGCAGGAGGAGGAAGAAGATGGAGCACGGAGAGGGACAGGACAGGGAAGAAGGGAGAAAGATGGCAGTTACTGAGAGAGGAGAAAGAGCTACAGCCGAGGTCACGCAAGGCCAGAGCCAGCAACCCAAGAGACAGGCCTGATGCTAGTACTAAGCAGAAGAGGAGAGCCCCAGCCACGATCTGAGCCAGGCCATCGCTGCCTCCTGCCATCACCGCCACACATTGCCACGCTGCCTTCTGCCACCACCGCCACACGGTGCCACGCTGCCTCCTGCCACCACCGCCACACGGTGTCATAATGCCTCCTGCCACCACCGCCACATAGTGCCACGCTGCATCCTACCGTCACCGCCACACGGTGCCACGCTGCCTCCTGCCACCACCGCCACACAGTGTCATAATGCCTCCTGCCACCACCGCCACACAGTGCCACGCTGCATCCTACCGTCACCGCCACACATTGCCATGCTGCCTCCTGCCACCACCACCACCACCACACAGTGCCACGCTGCTTCCTACCGTCACCGCCACACGGTGCCACGCTGCCTCCTGCCACCTCCGCCACACAGTGCCACGCTGCATCCTACCGTCACCGCCACACATTGCCATGCTGCCTCCTGCCACCACCACCACCACCACACAGTGCCACGCTGCTTACTACCGTCACCGCCACACGGTGCCACGCTGCCTCCTGCCACCTCCGCCACACAGTGCCACGCTGCATCCTACCGTCACCGCCACACATTGCCATGCTGCCTCCTGCCACCACCACCACCACCACACAGTGCCACGCTGCTTACTACCGTCACCGCCACACGGTGCCACGCTGCCTCCTGCCACCTCCGCCACACAGTGCCACGCTGCATCCTACCGTCACCGCCACACATTGCCATGCTGCCTCCTGCCACCACCACCACCACCACACAGTGCCACGCTGCTTCCTACCGTCACCGCCACACGGTGCCACGCTGCCTCCTGCCACCTCCGCCACACAGTGCCACGCTGCATCCTACCGTCACCGCCACACATTGCCATGCTGCCTCCTGCCACCACCACCACCACCACACAGTGCCACACTGCTTCCTACCATCACCGTCACACGGTGTCACACTGCCTCCTGCCACCACCGCCACATGGTGCCACGCTGCCTCCTACCACCACCGCCACACATTGCCACGCTGCCTCCTTCCACCACCGCCACATGTTGCCATGCTGCTTCCTGCCACCACCACCACACGGTGCCACACTGACTGCTACTGTCACAGCCACAAGGTGCCACACTGCTTCCTGCCACCACCGCAACACAGTGCCACGCTGACTCCTACCGTCACTGCCACATGGTGCCACGCTGCCTCCTGCCACCACTGCCACACAGTGCCACACTGCCTCCTACCGTCACCGCCACACAGTGCCACGCTGCCTCCTACCGTCACCACCACACAGAGCCATGCTGCCTCCTGCCCCCACCGCCACACAGTGCCGCACTGCCTCCAATGGCCATCGCCACACAGTGCCGCACTGCCTCCTGTCACTGCCACACAGTGCCTCCAACTGTCACTGCCACACGGTGCCACACTGCCTCCAATAATCACGGTGCCACGCTGTCTCCTACTGTCACCGCCACATGGTGCCACACTGCCTCCTACCGTCACTGCCACATGGTGCCACGCTGCCTCCTACCATCACCACCACACGGTGCCACCGCCACGTGGTGCCAAGCTGTCTCCTGCCACCACCACCACACAGTGTCATGCTGCCTCCAACCATCACCAAGCCAGGGCCTTCACAGCCCCAGTGACCAACCCTGCCCCTCTGCCATGCTTGCACCCCAGCCCCACCCCCGCTGCCTCCCTCTGCCTCTCTCACTTGCTTGTGCTACCCATGAATGGAGGCCATGCCCCAGGCAAGGCACAGAGATATGCCCACTCACACCCATCCCGGGTAACTCCCCTGGGGTAAGAGTGGATGCAGGCCCCATGATGTCCCCCACCTCCCTCCATGCTCAGCTCAGATTCTCCTACAGGCCCCAGGCAAACAGGCAGGGTTGTCAGGCCTGTTACAAGCTGCCCTGCTCACCCCAGCCCAGCCAGGCGAGTGAGCGCCATGTGTGATGCACAGCATTCTGGGGAAGGCAGAGCAGCCCCTCAGAGCTGCCATCCAGGCATCTCAGCCCTGTGGCCTGAGCACACCGATGACGTGACAGCCCACTGGTGCCCCCCAGCAGGAAGCCGGACTGCTCTGTTGCTGCTCTTTGGCTGCAGTTTCAGCACCGCCCACTAGCACCCACCAGCTCCACCCCTTACCCATTGACAAGAGTGTGATGCTTGGCATCCGGCTGGTGGACAGCAGCATGTCGGGCAGTGCGATCCCACTGCCGTTCTCCCCGCTGCCGTTGCCATCTGGAATGGAAGCAGACAGAACAGGGGCTGTGAGCTGCAGCCGTGGCGTAGGGCTCCTGGCAGCACCAGCTCCCAAGGGCCGGCAGGGGTCAGGGCCAGTCGCCCTGGGGAGTCACGCCAGCGAGGAAAGGACCAAGCCCCATGCAGGGTTCCAGGCCATCTCCCTGACACTGAATAGCCACCTCTCTTGTGAGAGACGGCCCGGGGACAGCCCCCGCTCAGGACTGACCATTATTGCACTGGGCATGGTGCTGGTTCACAAGTGCCTGCCCATGGGGAGCTCAGCCACCCCCTGGGAGGGCCTGCACGGGGGCATCTGGGCCTGTCCTGCCTACGGCCGGAGGGGATGTGCCTGCTGTCTGTCCCTGCCGGCTCATGGAGTCCCAGGGCCACCCGGGTGAGGGCTGCAAGGACAAGAGTCCTGCGGGGCCCCAGAACTGTTACACGGCACCTTCAGAATTTGGCAGCAGGGGGCGCTAGATGACGCTTTAACACATTTCTGCACATTCACATCTGTACACGCTTGCACACACACTCGCGCACACACGCATACCCGTGCATGTAAGCACAAATGCACATGCATGCCCATGTGACCCCTCGGTTTACTCTCCTGCTTACATCACTAGATCCTGAAATGCAAGCATGCGGGTTACACACCCACACACAGGATCCACACACACTCAGCCCTACTCTCCACTGCGAAATCTCTCTGTATTACAGCCGCAGTTACACTGAGCTAAGTGCCAGGGCAGGCAGTGCTGGGTCGTGGAGGTGGATTAACCAGGTCTCTCTGGTTGGCTTAGAGTGTCTTCATTAAAAGGCTCCCGTGGCGCAGCTGCACCTGCACCAACACAGTGTTTTAAGCACAGACCCGCCCGTGTTAATGCACCAGCCATCCCCAGGGCTCTCTCTAAGGTCGGGATTTGGGGCTGTCTGGCCCAAAGGGGCATCAGGGTCTAGCTTTTTCGGGCAGGCAGGGTTAAGAGGCCTGCTCTGAAGGGGAGTTTGCTCCCTCCCACCTGCTTTGATGCCTGCTCCGAGGATGGAGCCCAGCACTGCAGGCTGCCGAGGACGGATGTCAGCGCTCAGGAAAGGTTGGGCTGCCCCTGTATCCACTGATCCCTCTCCGAAGCGGGGCAGCCTGGAACTTGCCCCCAGCACATCGAGGCTGCAAAGTCCCTGCCTGGGTGGGAGCATTCATCCCATGTCCCCAGGGCGCTGGGGCACAGGGGACATGAGAGCAGTGGTGCATTTGGGAGCCACAGGAACTGGCCCTGTCCCTCTCTCAGCAGGAGTAGGGACTGTCAGCGGGGTGGGAAGCACAGATGTCAGAGCCCAGGCTGGGAAGGGCACGCTGGAGCCTTGCAGCCCTTACCTCCAGAGGCCTCATCTGCCAGCATGTCTTCGTCATCGGAGAGATCGGCGTCACTCCACCAGGGTGTGCCCGCTGGGTCAGACTCTGTATCCTCAGGGAAGGAGGCTTCGTTCAGCCCCTGGGCAGCATGGGAGACCTGCCGGAGAGAAGCCCAGACAGCATCAGTCAGTGGCCAGCCCCACCTCTTGGCAAATCAGAACCTGGGCTGGATCAGCGCCTAGAGCACCCCTCATGCATGGGAGTTTGAGGGTGGGGCAGGGTTTTAGGGTGCCCCCGGCACCGTGCCCTAGTGCCCCCAGAGCTCCCTTGAGCAGGGGAAACTTCAGGGCTCTCTCTCTGTAACAATGCTCCAGGGGCCAAGCAGCGCTGGCAGGAACACAGTCACTCCCTTGGCACTCAGTACCGTCACATGGGGTGGGTGGCACTGTGCAGCTGCCTGGGTGCAAGCACACCCCAGGCCAGACAAGGCTGCCCTGGCCACTTGGCTTTGCTCCACCCAGCACTGGGCGCAGGAGGTGACACCGGATAACACCCGTGCCCCTCTATCGGGCTGCTCTGCGATTTACAACTGTGCTGCATTCTGTCCTGTGTCTGACCCACACTCCCTCTTTGGCCGCGTGCGGTAGGGGATTAGCAGCCTGCCATGGAGGCAGGGCACTCCCCGAGAAGCTCCAGGGACCAGGTGAAAGAGACAAGCACCCTTCTGAGCCATTCAAATGCAGGGAACCCTGTGGGACTGGCTCAGAGATTGGCAGGTTAAAAATTCCCAGTGGGAGCCACCAAGGTCCAGGCAGCAGCAGAGCCCAGTGAGTGATGGCTGCCTGAGGGGCAAAGGGGGCAGTAACACACCAGGTGCAATGGGACCTGAATAACGGAGTGTGGGAATGGATGCCCCCCAGATGCCAAACCAGACACCAAACTCCCTTTAAATCAATTGTACAAAGGAAAAAGAGGTTGGATCATTATAATGCCATGTGTAGAAACCTGATTCCAATTAGTCTCAAGAACATAAGAATGGCGATACTAGGTGAGATCAATGGTCCATCTAGTCCAGTCTCCTGCCCTCTGACAGTGGCCAATGTCAGGTGCCTCAAAGGGCGATTATTGAGTAATCCATCTCCTGTCTACCACTCTCAGCTTCTGGCAAACACAGACTTAAGGACACCCAGAGCAGGGGGTGGCATCCTTGCCCATCCTGCCTAATCGCCATTGTTGGACCTGTCCTCCACAAACTTATCTCATTCTTTTTTCAACCCAGTTTTACTTTTGGCTTTTGCAACATCCCCCAGCAAGGAGTTCCACAGGTTAACTGTGCATTGTGTGAAGAAATACTTCCTTCTGTTTATTTTAAATTTGCTGCCTATTAATTTCATTTGGTGACTCCTTGTTCTTGTGTTATGAGAAGGAGTAAACAACACTTCCTTATCTACTTTCTCCACACCAGTCATGATTTTATAGACCTCACTCATATCCCGCCTTAGTCGTCTCTTTTCCAAGCTGAAAAGTCCCAGTTTTATTAATCTCTCCTCATATGGCAGCTGTTCCATATCCATAATCATGTTTGTTGCCCTTTTCTGAACCTTTTCCAGTTCGACTATATCTTTTTTTGAGATGGGGTGACCAGAACTGCACACAGTATTCTAGATGGATTTATAAAGAAACAATAATTCCCATGAATTTATACAGAGGCAATATGATATTTTCTGTCTTATTATCTCTCCCTTTCTTAATGATTCCCAACATTCTGTTCGCCTTTTTGTCTACCACTGCACATTGAATGGATGTTTTCAGCAAACTATCCACGACTCCAAGATGTCTTTCTTGAGTGGTAACAGCTAATTTACACCCCATCATTGAATATGTATAATTGGGATTCTGTTTTCCAATGTGCATCATTCTGCATTTATTAACACAGAATTTTATATGTTATTTTGTTGCCCACTCACCCAGTTTTGTGAGATCCCTTGTAAGTCTTCAGTCAGCTTTTGACTTAACTTTCTTGAGTAGTTTTGTATCATTTGCAAATTTTTACACCTCTGTTTACCCTTTTTCCAGATCATTTAGGAATATGTTAAATTGGACTGGGCCCAGTACGGACCCTGGGGGGACCCCACTATTTACCTCTCTCCATTCTGAAAACTGACCATTTATTCCTACCCTTTGTTTCCTGTTTTTAATTCATTACTGATCCATGAGAGAACCGTCCCTCTTACCCCATGACTGCTTACTTTGCCTGAGGAGTCCTTGGGGGCCCTCAGCTCCAGGACATCGGGAATGGACAAAGGTCTCACCCCTGCTGTGGAGCCAGGTGCCAGCACCCCACAAGGAGCAGGCTGGGGGCTGGGGCCAGGGCATTCAGCTGAGGACTGCTGCAATGATGGGGTGCCAGGGGAGGAATAGGCTCTGGCAGAGGGGTTGGAAGGCCTGGCCTGTGTTCTGACCAGCTCTGCAGGGGCCTGAGCAGGGGGCAGGCAGCCCCAATTCAGGATCAGGCAAATTGGTTGCTACTATAGTAAAGAGCAGAATGATCAGACCCCCAGATAAACACGATACGTCCATGTCCAGGGTGCAAGCAGCAGCAAAGGGAGGTACAGGCCAGCAGGGGAAGTTCCTTGGGGGTGTGTGGGGTCTTTGCCCCTCCCTCTGCTGGGGACTCTGACCACCGGCCTAAGCACAACAGTGGCCAGCGCCCACCCTGCAGGGCGAGTCCTGCCCTGGCCCACACGCCTCCATCTCTAGCCTCCCTGAGAAGCCAGTTCTGCAGCCAAGGCTCACGTAGTCACCTCAGCCAGGGCAGTGCTGCCCGAGGAGAGTGCTGAGCTGGGGATGGGCGTGTGGGGCGCATGCATCGCTGCTGCAACCCTCTGACTGAGTTCCCACCAGCTCAGCACTGGCCAACACGTGGGCGCTGGCTTGTTACGGATGCTGCAGCCAGCTGGACCCACCCACCTGGCAGCCAGTTCACTGCAGGCTCCTGGCATGGGCTCACCGACATTGCTCAGCAGTAAAGTCATGCTGGCCTTTGGGGGAGGGGAAGGGGCAGTGAGTTCATCTCCAGCCACCCACCCACATTCCTGGGATGCTCGGAGGAGCCCACCAGCCGCCACTGCTGTGTTCCCACAGCCCCCCAGGGTCATGTGCTCGCAGCTGACCTGTGCTGTGGCCATGATCTCAGCCCGTGGAATTCCGGGGGTTGGCACAGAGGGGGGGATCCCCAGACAGCTCCTCAGCTGGGCTCAGCATGCGCCGCCCCTCCCTGTGGTGTCGGAGAGTCCCCCGCCACTCGTTGCTCCCAGGGGGCTATTCTCAGCTCAGGCTCTGTCCCCCTGCATGGCCAGCCCCCCAGGAGTGACCTTGGGTAGCGGACACAGCTATGCAACCACACAGATGGCACAGGCTGAACGGAGCTCAGAAGGGGAGGCCACTGGGCCCCAGGCCTGAGGACTTGCTCCAGAGACGTGCCCACAGTGCAGGGCCCGGCTCACCCCGCCGGAGCCGCCTCCCCGCCCCGGGCACGGGGCCCGCCTCACCCTGCCGGAGCCACCTCCCCGCCCTGGGCGCAGGGCCCGGTTCACTCCGCCGAAGCCGCCTCCCCTCCCTGGGCGTGGGGCCCAGCTCAGCACACCCGAGCCACATTCCCTTCCAATTGGCCCCAGCTCATTGTGGGGGCTTCCACTGCTAGCTGCCATCACCCCCAGCCCCGCTGCCAGCCCTGCCCGCAGGGGAGACACGTCTTTGGCACTGAGGTGCCCGTGCAGGCCGGAGAAGGTCTGAAAGCGTTTGTCCATGGGGTTGTTATCCTGCCGGGGTTTTCCTTACAGATCTCCACTGGCGAGGGCCCAGGACTGGATGCTGCGCGCTCTTGTCCCCAGTCTTCCCCGGACACATCCTTCCTACCTCTGCTCATTCAGTGCCAACGTGAAACTGGCACCGCTGGCTCAGAAACTATCCCCTCCCCCACCGCACGGTGGCTGCAGCTTCCAGTCCCCAGCTCCCAGCTGTCCACAGAGACTCCTGGGCAGACAAGACCTGGCTCAGAGCAGCCTCTTTTCGTTTTGCAGGGCACCTTGAACCTCCCAATGTCAGTGGGCCCCGCACACCAATGCATCAGGACTGTCATCGCTGGGCACCGCACCAGTAGCCCTGGTCTGCTGCCACCTTCCCTCCTCTCACACTCCAGCTGAGCTCCACAGCACCCTCGGCCACCCAGGCTTCCCTGGCACTACTCCCTGGAGTGGACACGGACACTAGGTGCAGCATCCTGGCAAATGCCAGCTCGGGCCACCTACATTCTGGATAACCCCATGTCAGTCTTCTTCACGCCTGCTCCCCCATGGGCACACGGTGCTGTGTGCTGTTCAACAGCCTCCACCCCAGAGGCAGCTGCATTTCCATGGCACGGGGGACTGATCCCTGGCCCATGAACCTGGAGTCACTCCCCGATGCCTCAGATTTGCACCAAGGAAAACATGAGCAGAGTTTGGCCCATGCACTGTCCAGCCCTTTGGGATTCTTCAGGCGGGAAAGCGTGAGGGGATGGCCCCCAGCAGCAAACTAAGCTCCAGTGGGAACTAGTTCAGTGCAGCGCAGAGCAGGGCGGGGGGTAGCACTTTGCCAGAGCAGATGGCTATGTGCCCCCTGCTCCCAGGGGCAGCAGGGAGTGGGCATGCTGGCAGCAACACCCCTGCAGCCTCCTTCTGCAGCACGGATGGGTGCTGGCATGCCACTACCTAGGCGAGAACTGTGACACGTGCACCTGCCCCCGAGCCGAGGGCTGATGGAAATCCCGGAACCCATCTCAGATTGGAGGAAACAAGATCTGGCCTCCAGCGCTGACCCTAGGGTGGCAGGGCCAGCCAGGTGGGCTGCATTGTCTCTGCTCCATGTCTCTCACCCTGGAGTGCAGCTGAAGGGGATCCACATGCACAGGCCATGTGCCCCCTGGCCAAAGCTGAACCCCCAAGCCAGCTCCCAGCACTGCCTCATCACTCTGGCACGAAGCAGGATGCTGACTTCCACCCAGGACTCTTCTTACAATGATTAAAGCAAAGCAACATCCCCAAGCTGGCCAGGCTGTCAGCAGGAAATGTAGGGGGCAGGGGGCTGCACTCTTCCATTTAGCCTTGGGCCTGTGGTGGGAGGGACAGGGGCTCTCATCCCACTAGAGCCTCCTGCCCACAAGCTATGCAGAAACTGCTTCAGCTCACAGAAATGCAGCCAGCTCTGGGTGGGAGGCAGCAGGTGTTGAACAGTGCACAGCAATGCTGCATGCTGCTTTGGGATGTGAAGTGGAGAAGAATCTGAATGAAAGTGCAGGGAGATTCGAGGGGCAGGATTCACTTCTCTCCTGTGTCCAAAGCAGGGCACAAGCCGCTACGGACAAATGGGCACAGGCCCCTTTTCACGTGGTGTCTGAAAGACACCCCCTACGGCAGCAAAGCCCTCTCCTGAGAGACACCCTCGCTGCTCCCTGCAGCACAGCACCACCTGGCTCAGAGGGGAGAGCGCCCCCGCTGGGTCACCTGCCTGCTCCCTGCAGCACCATGCCCCAGTGCCACGCTGGGCATTGGCTCAGCACAGACTGCAAGGAAAGAACCACCCACCCTGCTCCCTGCAGCAGCGTCTCTCCATTTCCTACTCTGGGCAGGTGCAAAGGGGACGGACGCCCCCGCTGGATCCCTCCCAGCCCCGCACTGGCCTGCAAAGGACTGCAGCCCCCATGAAATAAGCTAGAAGTGGGACCTCTTGGCAGGGGCTTGGGTAGGGCAGGTAGCAACATGACTCTGGCAGAGCACCTAGCACCAGCTGAGCCCACCTGCCCACCCTGAGCGCATCCAGTCCCGACCCACCGCATGCCCCACCCAGAACAGCTGCAATCCAGCCCACGGGGGAGGGAGGCTCACTCACCCCAGCAGGCAAGGAAAGGGGGAGGGGCTCCACAAGGCAGCTCCCTGCCCAGGAGGAGAGAGAGAAGATGCATTGGAGTGGCAGAGCGGGCACCTCCCAGGGCACAGAATGGCCTGAGGGCCAACGCCCCATTCCTCCTGTCCTTCTCCCCAGAGGTCAGCAACCCCCTCCCCTGCTGCACCCCCAGGGCCAGCACTCCCAGCCTCCTCCCCTGAGTCCCACTCATTCAGCCCATCACATTACAGGGGGCGCATCCCAGCACAGAGATCGTGCCCACAGCCAGCCGGTGGCCCTGGCGGGGTCCCCTTCTGGGGCAGCTTGGGCGCCGGCTCCCCTGCCCCGCTGGCAGCGAGTGGCCTGGGGCATCAGACCGTGACGAGGCAGGAATTCGTCACAGCAGCATTTTCCTGTGCAAACACACCGGGTCATTATTCCTGGGTGATCGGCCCGGGGACAAAGGCCTGATGAAAACAGAAAAGGTATTTAATCAGCCCCGGCTGTCTGAATGGGCATGAAAAGGCCAAGGGGAAACAGGAGCTGGCGATCCATGCAGTCTGCAACTGCCAGCATGGCACCATGCCAGGCTCCACGCACACAGCCCCCACGAGCCCAACACTGCTGCGCTCCCAACCTGGATGACACCAGGTGTCCCTATTTAGCCCCCACGCTACCCTCTGCCAGCTTAGCATCTCTCCTGGAACTCGCTGGGATCAATGAGATCTCCTACAACCAGGTGCCAACAGGGTGCAGGTAGAGGGGACTCTGTGGCACTGATGCCACACACAATGATGGAGACAAGGGCATGATCTCCCCACCTGGGGTACAGCCTGGCACAGGGTCCCTGCGGGAAGTGGAATGAAGACATGATGCCCAGCTGGAGTTCAGCTCCAGCGCCATGCCATGTGCCCACTGATTGGGCACCAGAGATGCAGGGATGGAGACGGGGGTTTCGGAGAGAGGCCTGCAGGAGGGAGACCCAATGGGGTGTACCATTGTACCACAGACCCCACCATGGCTCCCTGGCTCAAGCCGACCTTGAGAAGGAGTGGGCAGAGGAGGGGGGAAGAGACCCTGTCTCTGGGCCCCTCATGGGCACTTGGGGCCACCCATGCCCTGTGCAACTGGTGCACCAGAGAGGCAAAGCAGGTGTTGGTGACCACCAAGGATGGGATCATGCAGCAGCAGGGGAAAATCACCCCAGCTCTGGCCGCCCACAGACACCAGCCGCTGGGGTGGGAACATGCGCTCCTAGTGGGACATGCGGACTCCTTCCCCATGGGGCAGGCTCCAAGCTGTGCAGCCCCTGGGGCCTTAGCCGAACCCCGAGGCTGGGAGCCCGCAGCAGGGCCACTCCATAGGTCTTTCCCCTGCAGGCTGTGGGACAACGGAGCCCAGCCCCCCGGGACACTCAGGCAAAGTAGAAACAGTAACTGGTAACAAGAACTGGCTGCCAGTGCCTCCAGCATCGCCCGGCTGCAGGCGGATGGGGGCTCCGCTGGGGGCCGCACTGGCATCTCTTCTTTAAAACAATTATGGGCAAAATTAGATTAGAGTCAAACATACAGAAGGCAGACACGGTGCAAGTTCACTCCGGCTCTGCCGATGCCCCTCACTTCCAACTTGCAGCCCCCAACTACTGCAACCCTGAGCTCCCCACATCCAGCTCTGCCCGTGCCCTCCATTCCTCACTCACAGCCCGCCCGACCCTGAGCTCCTCACACCCAGCTCTGCCCGTGCCCCCCATTCCTGACCCAGAGCCCGCCCGGCCCTGAGCTCCCCTGTCACGGAGTCCCCGGGCGATGCTCTGGAACTGCTCCCCACTAAGCCAGGCAGGACTTTGGGGAGCCTCCTCTCCCTCGGAGCAGACTTGTTCAGGGCAAGAAGCTCACACGTCTTCACCTCCTGGGTCTCTTCTTGGAGCATTCACATCCCGCCCTCCGTGTGCTCCCACAGCGAGCCCCCAGGCGGGGCCTGGGAACCAAGGTTCGTCACCCCCATTGCAGTCAGACGTGACTCTTACCAGCAAACAGAGGTTATTCGATGCAGGAAACAGGTGTACAAACAGAGCTTGTAACAGCAACCAGACCCTCGACCGGTCCATTCTGGGGGCAGTGAGACAGACCCTAGGTCTCACTTCACTCTTGTCCCAGGCAGCTCCAGACTCACCACCCCTCCAGCCCTCCTCTCTGCTCAGTCCTTTCCCGGCCAGGAGTCACTGATCCTTTGTTCCAACACCTTCAGTTGCACCTTTGCAGAGGGGCCCAGCCAGCCGTCAGTGCTAGGAACAGATCGGCCCGCATTTAGGTCACTGGCCTTGCTCTGCAGCAATCACACACCCTTATCCACCACCAGATACTTAGAACTGCATAGGGACACTGAGCACCACACAATGTCAGAACAAACATTAAAAACATTCCCAGTTCGTCACACCCACACCCACTCGCGCCGTGCCCCCATTCACACCCAGCCCGCCGGTCCTGAGATTCCCCACACCTGCCCTTGCCAGTGCCCCCATTCCTCACCACAGCCCGCCCGGCCTTGAGCTCCCCACATCCAGCTTGCCGTGCCCCCCATTCCTCACCACAGCCGCCGGCCTGAGCTCCCCACATCCAGCTCTGCCAGTGCCCCCATTCCTCACCACAGCCTCCCGGCCCTGAGCTCTCCACACACTGCTCTGCTGGTGCCCCCCATTCCTCACACAGCCCTCCCGCCCTGAGCTCTCCACATCCAGCTCTGCTGGTGCCCCCCATTCCTCACCCACAGCCTGCCCGGCCTGGCTCCCACACCCAGCTCTCGGGTGCCCCCTGGCTACCCACAACCCAGCTTCCCACACCCACTTCTGCCGGTCCCCCATTCCTCCCACAGCCCGCCCGGCCCTGAGCTTCCCCACACCCAGCTCTGCCGTGCCCCCTTCCTACACCCACAGCCCTGCCCGGCCCTGAGCTACTCCCACACCCAGCTCTGCCGTGCCCCCATTCTCACCCACCAGCACCCCGGCCCTGGCTCCCCACATCCAGCTCTGCCGGTGCCCCCCATTCCTCACCCACAGCCTGCCCGGCTCTGGGCTCCCCACGCCCAGCTCTGCCGGTGCCCCTGGCTCGACCCACAACCCAGCTTCCCATACCCAGCTCTGCCGGTGCCCCCCATTCCTCACCCACAGCCTGCCCAACTCTGGGCTCCCCACACCCAGCTCTGCCGGTGCCCCCGGCTCGACCCACAACCCAGCTTCCCACACCCAGCTCTGCCGGTGCCCCCCATTCCTCACCCACAGCCTGCCCGGCCCTGAGCTCCCCACACCCTGCTCTGCCAGTGCCCCCCATTCCTCACCCACAGCCCGCCCGGCCCTGAGCTCCCCACACCCAGCTCTGCCCGTGCCCCCCATTCCTCACCCACAGCCTACCCGGCCCTGAGCTCCCCAGACCCAGCTCTGCCAGTGCCCCTCAACCCCGACTCGCAGCCCCAGTCCCCCAGAGAAGCTACGTGTGTCCTTTGGGCAGGACTGGGACATCTCTCTGATGAGGCCCTAGCCTGGACCCCCCACCCCGGGCCTCTTTTGAAAGGGCCAGGGAGTGACACCCCCCGCACCCTGGCTCTCCCAGGAACAAGACCCGAGCGCAGACCACTGTCCCGTGGGCCGGGGCAGCATGGCCACAGAGGAGAGAGCAGCATGTAGAAGCCATGCTGCATCCTGCAGCTGCTAGGGACCCCTGGGGCTCGTCTGCACCCAGGGACATGAAGGGGAATCAGCTCAAGGTGCTGCGTCACCAGCGTAAAGTGCGTTTCCCTCAGGAGTCAAGTGGTTTCATGGCCTCAAGCGGGGGAACCCTCAGCGCCTCCCAGTGTGGACCTGCTGGGAGCTAGGGGGCACGGCTCCTCCCAGGAGGCCCTACAATCAGGCCCTGTGACTCAGACCTTCCCTCCAGCCAGGCAGGGTTCAGGGTTCACAGGAGCTCCAGGATCGCAGGTAGCAGGCAAGGGGCACAGATTCACTCAGTCGGCCTGGCGGATGGATGCACTCTAGCCCCACATCCTCCTCTAGCGGCTGGGTGCCAGCACCATCTCCCTGCAGATTCAGCCTCCCACACAGACCAAGGAAAGGCCTTGGTTCTTAGAGTCTCATGCTGAGCTCACAGTCTCAGCTCTCACTTCCAGATCTATTTGTTCCTACTCCCCAGGGGCAAAGAAAAGCTTGAAGCCAAGGCCTGAGTATGAGCATTACCTGCCTGAGTCTGCAAGCAGCCTGAACCAGTAGCTCTGAGAGTTGCTGAAACCTGCTGCCATTCCAGTGAGAGACAGGCCCATGCCAGGGGGAATCTCATGTGGGGTGTGCCTATGGCCCTGGGCAGCTTTAATTTGGGTCTGTCCTCAGAGGAGACCTGGCAGTTCAGCTGAGCAAGGGGCAGCATTTCTGCAGTGGGATAATGCTGCAGGGCCACTGGGTTGGAATGGTTGGTGGTTCAGTGTCCCGTTCAGATCCTGCCACGGCATCGCTTCCCAAAACACACCCATGCCCCAAGCACCACCACTCCATAGTAGAGGGGAACTCCACTGTCTAGGTGCTGCCAATTTGAAAACTGTCCCCCTCCCCGAAATTCACTAGGATACGTTAAGAGAAAGAAAGAAAGAAAGAAAGGAAGAAAGAAAGAAAAACCTCAGTTTCCCTTCCCAGTCTGTCTCTGTTGTGTCTGTTGAGACTGTCAGCTCTGGGGGGCTGGGACTGGCCTACTCTGTATCTGTGCAGCACCAGCACAGTGGGCCCTGAACTCACCCCTACAAGGGCTCCGGCTGTATAGCTAATAAAGAAGAAAAAGAAATGAACCCAGGAAGCTACTGGAAATGCCTCG
The DNA here is from genome assembly GCF_003597395.2 of Chelonoidis abingdonii. Lineage (NCBI taxonomy): Eukaryota > Metazoa > Chordata > Testudines > Testudinidae > Chelonoidis > Chelonoidis abingdonii. Next base: position 21,832,187 of record NC_133791.1, read on the forward strand.
GAAGCGCTAGGCTGCAAATCCCTGCCCTGCGGCTGTGAGACGCTGCAGCCCAGACACCAACCCACTGCTAGCACCGGCTACAAAGGAGCTCTAATGACAGAGCCAGGGCACCCGGACACAGGGATGGGGCGCAGCCGCATGCAAAGGCAGTGGTGGGCAGAAGTACACAGGTACGGCACGCCCACAGACAGGCGGGCGCCCACGTAGCCGGCAGCATGCACACGCGCACACATGCACCACTGTCTCGCTCGCTCCTGCCCTGCAGCCAGGAAATACTGACATCACGGCTGACTTCTGGGCTATGTTTAACATCTGGGGGGGGGGGTCATCGCCCAGAGTAGGCGTGGAGCAAAGCCCTGGGCCTGGATGCAGGGCTGTGGAATCCCATCAGGCACTGTGTTCCACTAGTTCAGGAGAGGAAAATATTCTCCCCCAAGCTGCCCCCACCCCAGCCTGGTCACCATCCAGCCAAGCTGATGGACGTGGAGGTGCAACAGAGTGTAACTGACATGCCAGAGAGCCAGCAGGGTGTTAAACCCCCAGGAGAGGAGATAGGAAACCGGGACCTGCTGTCCATACCCCCACCCTCACCCTCAGAGTGCGAGTCACAGCCATGTACCCCAATGCACCATGTGCCATGCACAGCACCCCCATGCCCTCCCTGGATCCTCCTTGCCGGCCCTGCAGGAAAGTCGCCCTGAGGAAAGCATGGGGATGGCGGCTCCCCCAGGAGGGATCAGTCCCTGACAGCATGGCCCCATGTGGGAGCCAGGGCCCCTCTGCCACCAGAACAATGGCAACTATTCCCAAGCCTCAGAGCTGGCCCAGGGGTTATTTAAAGCTCCAGGCAGCACCAGGCCCCTGCCCCAGCCCCAGGCTGGTGGGAATGAGACACTTCCTGAAATTGTGCTTGGAACACAGTGCACCAGACAGCAGGCGGTTCAGCAGGGACTAGCAGAGAGCCCCCACCCCAAACACAGACATCCAACCCCCCCCGCCCCATGTCCCTGCTCACCACTCCAACCACAGCGCCCTGCTCCACCAGCACCCCTGCCAGACGGACAGGAGGGCCTATGCCAGGGGGCTAGAGGAATGGCCCCAAGGCAGCCTGAAGCCCGACCCAGGACAGGCAGAGGAAGACGTGGGGCGGCCCCAGCTACTGCCATGGAGCCCTGCTCAGCCAGGAGCATCCATGGCAGAGGATGGTCGTGGTGCTCAGTACAGAACAGGGGCCTCTCCAGCTCGTGTCAAGCCCAGGCCCACTGCCATGGGACCCTGGAACTGCCAGAGGGGGTCAGCCAGGGGCTCAGCCAGACCAGCTGCCCCAACAGCAGCCGCACCAGCGCTGCTGAGGCAGGGCCAGGAACCCGCCGAAAGGGCGACTGGATTAACCCGCCTGCATCCTCGCAGCAGTCAGCACCACAATCCTTGGCAAAGCCGCAGAGCTCACCACTAAAAGCACACAGGAGCTGCCCTGTTAGTGCCACGCCCCAGCCTGGATTGCCCTTCTAGCAGCCCTGTTGGTTTCACTCTCAGCTCATGGCCGTCAGGGCACCTGAGCAGATCCCAGGCAATATACCCAGTAAGCCCACGAGTCCCAGCGAACTGCAATCCCACCAGCTCCTGTAGGGCCCGCATGGGTTGGGGAGCAGCTCAGCCACTTCGCTGCCACACCCCCGATCTCAGTGACAGCTGCTCAGAACACTTGGCCAGCATCACCCAACACCCGTCCCAGCAGCGACTGGCGATCTGCCGCTAACACACCACATTGTGCCAACTACTCTCTTTGGTCGGGGTAGGGGGTCCAGGCATCTCCCACCCCCACTGTGCTGAAGGCTGGCACAGAGAAATCAGGGAGCTTCCTTGCAGCGTCCTCACCCTCCTTAACTGCTCCCTTTGCCCCTATTGGTGCAGTTCCCACCCCAATTCTAGCCTAGCTGGGAGAGGCTCCTGCCGTTTGACTCTACTCCAGAAAATTAAGCCGGAAAACCAATCCCGGCTGCCGAATGTCAGCCCTGTGCCTTGTCCCAGTCCCTGACAGCCCCCATCCGAGCACCAGGAAACAAAGTGGTTGGGGCCTCAGAAATCCAGCGCTGGCCACTGAACACCTGACTCTTAGCAGGCAGGTGAACTCCTATTTCAGCTCACCAGGGCAAGGGCTGCCGGAGAGCAGGCCCCTGCGGTAACATGAACTAGGACCAGATCTCCCCACCAAAATAATGCCTCCCCCCCGCCCCCCGGTGCCGAGAACCCAGACTCCACGGCTCCCAACACAGGATCCGATCACTGAAGCTACAGGAAACCTCTGCTCCACTGCCGTCTCTGGAAGAGCCCATCTGAGCTTTCTAAGCTACAGCCAGCCAAGGATGAGGGTCCCCACACGTAGCACGGTGTTCAGGCCTGAAATCAATGGCAAAATGCCCCACCAACCCCCGGCCGAGCCCAACCATTCCCCTCATCCCACCCCCTATCCAGAGACCTGGATCAGGCCTCACCTTCCCACCAACTTGCCCTCCCCCTGCCCCACCAGCCAGGGTCTAGATCAGGGCCCAATAACCACTTAATTACAACCAATTTTCCAAGTGCCTGGAGCTGAGCTGCTGCATGCAGCTGGCTCTGGGGACCAGCAGGACCTAAACCATCACAGCTGCTCACAGGGTAATTGTAACAGCCTATCACTCATCCCAAAATCTGCCAGTCTCTGGAGCCTTCCTAGAAACTCCCCCCCGTTCACCACAGAAAAACCTACCTATTCTCCGGCTCAGCATTTTCCAACTCACGTTACGAGGCTGCTCGCCCCCGCATACCTGCTACCACAGTCCTGCTCTACTCACACACGGCTCTGACGGTGCCCTTCAATCCCTACCCACACAATCCTGCTATTCCCATCCTGACCTTCCCCACCTCATAGCTCTGCCAGTGCCCTTCACTCCTGACCTGCAGCCTCTGCTGTCTCCCGTCCCCAGCTCTGCTACCAGCATCTGTCGTTATTTCCCCTTCACTTCCCTCACTGCCATAGCTCCCGCTCCCTTCTCCAGGGCCAAAGGGTCTCGGTTTGGCTCATATACCCCCACCCCCCAGCCCTCTCACCAGTCCAGAGTGGGCGCATGGCCCAGCACATGCACCAGGCTTAGCGCCAGGTGAGAACCCTCCGGAGAGGTGCCCCTTCAGGAGCTGGCTGTGCAAGCCAATCAGGCTAGCAGAGGAGCAGACTGGGGGTGGGGGTCAGGGCTGGGCCCAGTCCATCAGTTGTGTGTGGACAGTGGTTCTAGTTCTAGAGTGGGGTGGGGAGGCTCCAGGAATGAAGCGAATGTGGCTGGGGGTGGCTCAGGGATTTGGCAAACTCAGGAGAGGTTTGTGAATCAGCAGCAAACCTGGTCCACTTGGCCCTGCCTTTATGCCGCTGCTTCTCACACGCTTGGCTCACCCTGTGCCTGTGGCTGGAGATTTGCGGGGTGCAGGACTGAGAGCCAGTTATTTATTTCAGCTCCTGACTAGCCCTGCTAGCCCAGCACTGCCTGCCCAGCTCTGGCGGTGCCCCTCAGTGTCAACCATCAGCCCCCCAGCTAGCCCATCCCCCAACACCTCTGTCGGTCCAGGCAGGGATTCTGCAAAGCCTCTCCTGTTACTGGCGGGGGAAAGCAGCTCAAGGTATGGCTACACTTGGAATTTCAAAGCGCTGCCACGGCAGTGCTTTGAAGTGTGAGTGTGGTTGGAGCGGCAGTGCTGGGACAGAGCTCTCCCAGCGCTGCACGTAAACCACGTCCTCTACAGGTGTAGCTTGCAGCGCTGATTACACTGATGCTTTACAGCGCTGTATCTTGCAGCGCTCAGGGGGGTGTTTTTTCACACCCCTGAGCGTGAAAGTTGCAGCGCTGTAAAGTGTGAGTGTAGCCATACCCTCAGCAACCACCATCCCAGGGCCGCTCTCCTCTGCCCATTTCCCAGAGTCCAACCAGGTTCCAACTCCTCAGACACAGGCAGAAATTGGGGGATAACCCCCCGCCTCATTTTCCTCGGTTGAGGATTTCACCTCCCTGACCTTCAGCACCCACTCTGCCCCATTCCTCCCAGGCCTATGGCCCTGCAGCCGTCTCTTTGCCAGCTCAGGGTGAAAGGCACGAGAGGTCTGGGGACCTACCCAGGAGATGCAACTGTGCCCAGCAGGACTAACCTTCCAGCCCTGGCACCAAGCAGATGAGGCCATGCCGGGTGGGAAGGAGGTATCAATCACTAGGAGGGAAGCGCTGCCACAAGGGGGTGCAGCCGAGCTGGCTGTCCCCCTCTTGGACTCCCCAGGTCTGCCCATATGGGGAGAGGAGAGGGGCCCCCGGGCTCCCTGAGTGATGCTGCTCTGACATGCAGGGTGGGGGAAGGGGCAGAACACAGTGCTGCTGAAAATGGATCAGCCCAAAGCATCCCCAAAATAACCTGTCTCCCTGCTGGCCTGCCCAGCCCAAAATACCCTGCAAGCCTGCGGCAGGCTGGGCCGTGGCAGGGCTCCTGTCCCCCCTCCCCCCGCCAGTCTGAGCCAGCCATGCAACCCAAGGAGAGGGGAAGGGAGCGGAAGGACAGGACGGGAGTGTGGGGTGGGGAGGCAGAGTATCAGGTCAAGGAAGCGTCCTGCCCAGGGAAGGGTGGACATGGGGGGCTGTTTGAGGGGAGTGGCTGCTGAAGGCTCCCCCTCTCCTGCTGCTCCTCCACTTGCTGGAATAACCCCTCCTCAGGTTGGGTGCTAAGGAGGATGGACGGTGCCCTGCCACCAGCTCCCATTGGGATAGGGGCACCCTGTGCTCTGGTGGGGAGCCAAGGAGAGTCTAACTCCCAGGCCTGAGCCTATTCCAGCCCCAGTGAGAGCCCACACTTAGAGGACCCCACCCAGGGAGGCCACAAGGGCCTCCAGTCACACTGCACTGAGTGGGCAGTGGGGGCTGGGCTGCCCCCAGCTCTGGGGTCCATGGAAGGCACAGAACTCTGGGCTCTGGAAACTAGGCCAGGCCTGGCGGACAAACCACCCATCCCAAGGCCAGGCAGAGAACTCCACTGCGGGAAGGAACGGAGTGAGAATCCGGGGCTGGGCTCCTTCCACCTCCTAGCCAAGGCCACAGGGGTCACTGACCCACAGCCCCAGCACTGCTGTGCTGCCTCGTCACTCAGCTGCCAGAGCGCTGTGCCTCGCACGGGGCTGGCAAGGGAAGGGCAGCCTGGCCAGACTGCAGCTGCACTGCTGCTCACAGGGGTGCATGGGAGGCACTGCCTTTTAAAGGGGCCAACCAACCCCACCAGCTGTTGAGCCGCTGCCAGTTTAGCTTCAGTTCTACACCTTGGCTATGACAGCAGCTCCAGCAGCACAGCGCCCCCTAGTGCTGCACTGGGGAAAGTATTCCCTACACCATTGCCTGCAGCACAGCAGCCCCTATCATTGCAGGGCATTGGGGTCAGCACTGACTACTGGGGAGAGAGTCCCCTGCAGGGCCCCCACACTGCTCTCACATCACAGCACCCCCTAGTGCTGCACCGGGCTACTGGGGTAAGCACTGACTGCCGGGGAGAGCGCCCTCTGCAGGGCTCCCATGCTGCTCCCGCATCAGAGCGCCCCCTACTGCTGCACAGGGCTACTAGGGTCAGCACTGACTGCCGGGAGAGCGCTCCCTGCAGAGCCCCCACGCTGCTCCTGGCATCACAGCGCCCCCTACTGCTGCACAGGGCTACTAGGGTCAGCACTGACTGCCAGGGAGAGCGCCCCCTGCAGAGCCCCCACGCTGCTCCCGCATCACAGCACCCCCTACTGCTGCACAGGGCGGCTACTAGGGTCCATGCACTGACTGCCAGGGAGAGCGCCCCCTGCAGAGCCTCCCACGTCTGCTCCCGCATCACCAGCCACCCCTACTGCTGGCACAGGGCATTGTGTGTCAGCAGCTGACTTGCCGTGGCGAGATCGCCCCCTGCAGGGGCTTCCCCACGCTGCTGGGCCTGGCAATCACAGCACCCACCTACTGCTGCACAGGGCTACTATAGGTTCAAGCACTGTGAACTGCCAGGAGAGAGCAGCCCCCTGGCAGAGCCCCCATGCTGCTCCCACATCACAGCGGGCCCCCTAGCTGCTGCAAACAGGGCTAGACTTGGGGGGGGTCGAAAAAAAGGGGCAAACTGGGGGGGGGACTGCCAGGTGAGACGCCCCCCTGCAGAGCCCCCAACGCTGCTCCTGTGCATCACAGTGCCTCCCTCACTGGCTGCACAGGGCATTGGGGTTCAGCACTGACTGTGCCGGGGAGATCAACACCCCTGGCAGGCCTCCCACTGCTGCCTCCTGGCATCACAGCGCACCCCTACTGCTGCACAGGGCTACTGGGCTTGGTCAGCACTGACTGCCAGGGAGAGCGCCCCCTGCAGATGCCCCCATGCTGCTCCCACATCCACAGCGCCCCCCCTACTTGCTGCACAGGGCATTGGTGTCCAGCACTGACTTGCCGGGAGAATCGCCCCTGCAGGGCTCCCCACGCTGCTCCTGGCATTCACACGCGCTTCCTACTGGCTGCACAGGGGCTACTTAGCGCTTCCACGCACTGAACCTGCGGGGAGATCGCCCCCTTGCAGGGCTTCCCACGCCTGCTCCCGCCATGCACAGTCACCCCCTACCTCGCTGCACCAGGGCTACTGCGGATCAGCACTGACTGCTGGGGAGAGCGGCCCCCTGCAGAGCCCCATGGTTGCTCCCGCATCAACAGCGCCCCCTTACTGCTGGCACAGGGCTACTAGAGTCAGCACTGACTTTTGCCAGGGAGATCTCCCCCTTCAGAGCCCCCACGCTGCTCCTCGCATCACAGCACCCCCTACTGCTGCCACAGGGCTAACATAGGCGTTTAGCCACTGACTGCCAGGGAGGATCGCCCCCTTGCAAGAGACCCCGCATTGCTGCTCCTGGCATCCACCAGCGCGCCCCCTACTGCTGCACAGGGCTACTGGGTCTGTCAAGCACTGACTGCCGGGGAGAGCGCCCCTGCAGAGCACGCCATGACTGCTTTCCCACATCACAGCGCCCCCCTACTGCTGCAACAGGGCTGACTGGGGTCAGCACTGACTGCCGGGGAGAGCGCCCCCATGCAAGAGCCCCCATGCTGCTCCCACATCACAGCCGCCCCCTATCTCGCTTGCACAGGGCTACTGGGTTCAGCACTGTACTACCGGAGAGCAGCCGCCCTGCAGAGGCCCCCATGGCTCGCCTCCCACATCACAGCGCCCCCTACTGGCGGCAACTAGGGCTTACTGGGTAGATCAGACACTAGATACACAGAGAGAGATGGAGCGCCCCCTGTCAGCACTGACTACCGGGGAGAGCGCCCCCTGCAGAGCCCCCATGCTGCTCCCACATCACAGCGCCCCCTACTGCTGCACAGGGCTACTGGGGTCAGCACTGACTACCGGGGAGAGCGCCCCCTGCAGAGCCCCCATGCTGCTCCCACATCACAGCGCCCCCTAGGGCTGCACCGGGCATTGGGGTCAGCACTGACTGCCGGGGAGAGTGCTCCCGACTGAGTAAATTCCAGCAGCCCCGAGGGTTACATTAGAAGTCGCTCCTCTAAGCTGGGACACAGTCGACCCCTCTCAGCCCATTGGCTCTGCTCCGATCCCAGCCCACACCAGGGCCAGATTATAAACAGCCCTGGGATCAGTTAACCTCCCTCCTCAGGAGAAGCAATGGGCTGAAACCACCACAGGGGAAACTGGGGAAGCTACAGGCAGGGGGTGGGGGGAGAAGTTTGGGGCAGCTTAGAGAGAATTAACTCCATCTTGCCCAGCTGCAGGGAGAGGCCTTGCAGAGCCATCACCCCTCAGACTGGCCTGCCCATTTCCCTGGCTGGGGGTGCCATGAGTAGGGGAAGGGCCAAGGCTGATAAGGGTCCAGAGATGGGCCCCAAAACTGGCTATGAGAAAGCATCGAGCAGCTGCCCCATTGGAGCAGGCCCATGGGCCTCTCTGCTCCAGTCCTCCAAGGCAAGAGGAGCTAGCTCCAGACACGGGCTGTCTGTGAGCCGGGATCTGGGGCTCTCGGCAGAGGGGAGCTGGGGGACCCAGTATGTGGGAAGGAATTACCCACCCCTCCCCCAGTGCCACGCTGCAGATGTCCCGCCTTAGCCTGACCCAGAGACGTCAGAGGCCTGGGTCCCACCCTGTGCAGGGCTAGCCACAGCCAGGCCTGGAGCCAGGGAGCGGGTGGAGGGAGCTGGCCAGGAACGCACCGAAGCCCTGGCTCGAGGGGGAGAGCCAGTGACTGAGACAGCGAAGGGATAAAGATCAGGGGCCCAATGGTCCCTTGTACAGCAGCAGCACCCCTCACAGCCCCCTCAACCCAGCACACCCCCCTGGCCCCTCCAACCCAGCAGTGCCCCCTCACCATTCCCCCCCAGCAGCAGCAGCAGGAGAGTCCCCTCACAGCCCCCCACTACTCAGCAGTACCCCTCACGGACCCCACTACCCAGCAGCAACAGCATCTCCTCAGGAGTCTCCCTCCCAGCAGCCCCCCTTCATGACCCCCACCACCCAGCAGCACCCCTGACAGCCCACTCTACCCAGCAGCAGCCACATCCCCTCCCAGCAATGCCTCCTCCCAGACCCTGCAGCAGCATCATCATAGCTGAGGTCTGTGGGATCACACACAGCAGCACTGATCCCTGGGATCAGCACCTCTGGCTGGTCCCCAAAGCTGTTTGCTCCTCAGTAAAGAGCAGGCTGGGAGTGGCTGCACCCTTATCACCACACCCCTTTCATCTGGAGCTGTGGGCTCATTCTCCTCAAGAGGCTGCTGGCTGCTAACCTCCTAGTTCTGCGCAGGCCTGGGCTGCAGTGCAAATCCCCCCTTCTCCCCACCTGCCCCACACGCTGGGCCGGCTGGCATGGCAAGTGGCACAGAGAAGGTGAACAGAGAGCAAGATCTCTCTGAGTAGCCCCGCCGGCTGTGATCAGGCCTGACCCTGCACAGGGCTCAGTACCTGCTGCTGAAGTTACCGGGTCTGGGCCTGCTTCCACTCAAACAAAAGGGAGTTCGTGGGTGCTCGGCTCCCCCCAGGATCAGGCCCTGGCTGGAGCACTAGCAAGCAGGGTGCTACAGGGAATCAGCCAGCCCGCCCTCTGCAGCACAGATCCTGGGCAGGGAAGGAATCACAGCTGCCTGCTCCAGTGATCACTCACCCACCTGTCATGGGGCAGTCGGGGGGAGGGGGTGCCAGGGCAGAGCCAGGAGAGCAGAGGGAAGGAGCCTCAAGGGAAAAAGCTGCCTCGTTCAGACTCAGGTTACCGGAAACAGCACAGTTCTTTAGTTCCCCCCAGCTCCACTTCGGAATCTCATGCCCTTGCCCAGAGAACATCCCGTCAGCACCCAGTCTGGCACTGCCCTGGCAGCACTGCAGGAGCCTCAAAGCCACCCAGGAGAGTCTGACTGCCTCCCAGTTCTCAGCTGCAGCCTAGGGACCTGACCCAGCTGCTGCTGAGATCAACATGGGACAGGGCTCACTGCCTAGTGTGGCCTAGAAGACATGGCACCAGACTGGAGGAGGACACTTGGATTCTACTCCAGCTCAGCCACTCATCTTGGGTAAGTCATTTTCCCTCTCAAACCCCTGCTCCCAGCAGCATTTCCCCATGTTTCTCTTCCACCTCTCTATTGAGACTGGGAGTATCACAGATCTCTGCAGTACCTGGTCCCTAGGGATCCTGACTCCTCCAAGTCCTACTGAAATGACATCATGTCCCTTAATCCCCCCAAAAGTCTGGGAATCGCCATCCAAGCCAAGGCCGGTCCCTGCGTTACACAAGCAGGAAACCATGGCTTGTTTTCATTGTTAAAAGGAGCCTTTGTGACTGGCAAATGAGTTAGTTCATTAAACTCCCTACAGATTTCACCAGAGAAATCTGCTGCTACAAATGGAAATCAAGCTGCCGGTGTACCCAGGTGCAGTATTCCAGTTTGGGCTCTTCTTTCGTTTGCCAGCCCAGTCCTTTCCACCCCATCAAAGCCTCACCTCCTTGCAGAGGCCTGATGCACAGAAGCTGAGCTGCTAACCCAGCACAAGCCTCATTAAAGGGGCACATGCACCGGTGTGACTGGTAATTGACTGGGTGGATTTTCTCCAAACTTTCTGAAGAAGTTCACATTTGGATGGACCCAGCTAGGGTCCTTACACCCCAGAAAGGAAGACAGCTGAGGTAGTTATAAATAAGGGAATTAAAAGGAATTCTAGCTCCTTGGAGCTGACGTAATAGCAGAGCCAGGAGAGTTACAACCACCTCTTCTGTTTGCAAGCTCACCTTAGGAGGTGATAACGGTTTCTCATTTGGTCAAAAGACAGCTCTAATATTCCCTTCCCATGACATTTTACTGGCAGGGTACACAGCAACAGAGATCTTCCCACCCAGCCAGGGGATGTTATTTGACGTGGAATCACACTAGGATTTACAACAACCTCTTTCACAGTCAACCTTCACTGGCCAATGATTTTTCAATAGCTGTTAACAAAATGGAGAAAACAGCCCAGGTTGCCACGAGAGCACGGCTCCCATTTAAACTCCAGAACCCATGGCTAGATTTTCAGCACAGGGCAGGTGCCCGTCTCTTTTGAAAATCTGTCCATTTACAAACACTTCTCAGCTCCCTGGGTCTGGAATCCCAGCGACCTGGGAACATGAAGGGTGGTGCACAGAGGCTGTACAGGATTCAGGAGAGGAAATGGCCTTTTCTTCAGTACATCTGTTTATTACAGGCTTTGCTGAATGACGAGTCACTGCTGGAACAGACGGCCCTGTGACTAGACTGAGCTCAGGACAGCAGGGTTTGGTTCCTGGCTCTGATTTCTCTGAGTCTCAGCTCCCCATCTGTATAATAGGCAATGCTCCTTCCTTTAGCTGCTTTGTGTATTTTGGCACCTCGCGCCCATGGATTTCAATGGGATTTAGTACCTTTGAGGACCTGGGGGTAGGTTCTTCTCCATCCCCAGAGGGCTGCTGCACCTCTCTGGCTCACGAACTAGTCTATGCTGATGTTCCAAACACACTCAGTAGACAAGAGCAAAATTAGTGGCCTAGCAGCCTAGTTCACCCAGAAATAGACCCGGGCCTTTATTAATAGCATCTCCACTGGGCAAACCAACAACTCGGAGCCCTAGCAACCTCTCACTCATTGTCCTCCAAGGCCAGCGGATTTCAGCAGCATTAAAGGTATTTCCTTCCCTGTTTCCTACAGCAGCTTGGCAGCACTGCTGGGAATGGCCATTGACACGCAACAATATACTGTGCAGTGGAGACCAGCTAAGCCAGTCAGCCTACCCTACTGCTGCTGCAACACCCAGGAGTTCAGGGTGCTAAGCACCCAGAGGTAGGCACTCAGCATTTGGCAGGATCAGGCCTCAAGCACTCAGCAGAGGTGGTGCACTGGCAAAGGTGAGATATCATCTCCTCCGCTATCAGAGGATTCCAGAAATGGCCTGTTCTCTTGGGCCTGGGGCCAAGGCCCAGGGCTTAACCAAGTGCAGACAGCAAATAGTTGGCATCTAGATACCAGTACTCAGGGAACGGGCAAAGTGCCCACTGACCCCAGTCACAACAAACCCTAATCTCCCTTTCAGGGGCAAACGAGGGAAGAGAGAAGAGGCCTGGCCAATGCCACGGGGTGGGACTGGTGCTGGGCACAGGCAGAACCCAGAGAGTGGTACCCAGACAGGACCAGCAGAGACACAATGGGGACCTTCCCTGAGCTGCAGCCAGTGCTAAGCGGTTCGGCTGCTGCATGCTGTAGAGTGTGTGTGGGGGGGGGGGGGAACCTTCTTTTCCACAAGTGCCCTAGGCACAGCAATGGGGCTTCCAGCGCTCAGGTATACCAACCCTGGTGACAGGCGCTGCTTGGAGAAGTGGCTGAATCAGGGGAACACGTAACTTACGCTGGGGCAGGAGGAGGGTGGAACTTAAACTCAGGTGTTCAGTGGGGGGCAGCTCATCCTTCTTCCCCCTAACACCCCTGCCCCGCACATGTGCATCTTGCTCAGGCCAGATGGTGTCTATATTAGAGTGCAGAGCTGGCCACATCTCACCCAGCAGATCTGCTCCTCGGGACATTCCCCAGTGTCCCGGCAGCTGGCTGGAGGGTTTCAATACAAGTATTCACGGCTTTTTGCCCTGGCAGTGCTGCTGAGCCAGCCCAGCCCAGGGACAGCCCGTGGAAGTCGGACTCACTCTGGCATCACAGACTTTAAGGCCAGAAGAGATCATCTAGCACATCAGAGGCCAGAGAACCTCATGCACCCACTCTGGGAATGAGTCCCTAACCTCTGGCTGAGCAAGACAGAGAATCCACCATTTACTCTTGTTCAAACCAGGAAGTGACCCGGCCCCCTGCTGCAGAGGAAGGTGGAGACGGCCCAGGATCTCTGCCGATCTCACCTAGGGACAATTCCTTCCCAACCCCAATACAGCGATCACAATGGCCTGCCCAGCTTAGAGCCCAGAATCTTTATTTCTGGTGATAAATGAGCTGGAAAGATTTCTGGTGGATAGCCCCTCTCCAGGCCAACTTTGCAGGGCCAGGAGTTAGGGGAGGAAAGAACACCAGCACATGAAAGCACATCCAGGAAAACACTCCAGAGTCTTCCTGGCTGCAGATTTTCTGTGGCTTTTGTTTTTCATTTTCATTTATTTACTTTTCTTCTTAATGAATGTCTACCCCAAGGAAAGCCCAGGGCCTTGCTTTATCAGCCAGTATTTTGCCCAAGTCTTCTATGTGCTCCTCAAATGTTCATAAAATTCCACCAGCAAGCCATTATTCTACTGATCACAGCCAAACAGACCATGTGACAAGGGTATTAAGGCAGCCCAAAGTCAGAAAATGCTGGAATGAAGGCTGCCTCTGGCCTTTGCCCCCCTCGGGCGAAGACTCCTGATAACATGATCACACACTAGTTTTTCCCTGGCACCCCTGCCTCAGTCAGTGCACAGAGACCTGCCCTGGGGATGAACCACAGCTGTGCAGTGGTCTGTAGCACCCCTGCTTTTGACTTCGATCTCTCTGTGCCTCTGCTCCCCGTCTGCAAAACAGGGATCGTAACACGCCCCCACTTTCCCCAGGTGCTGGGGAAATAATTTCACTGACATCCATTCCTTACTGCTTGGGAAGCACTCAGAGAATAAATACTGCGATGAGAGCCACAGAAAAGCCCAGAAAGAAAGAAATTTGGTCTTCAGAGCAGGAGTTGAGCAGTGTGCAGTAAATGAGGCCTGGGGCCAGACCCGGAACAAGGAAGATAAAAGGAAATATTACCTAGCTGCTCGTTCAGAGAGCACTGTGCGTCCTGTGCACGGGGCGCGCTGTGGAGAACACAGCACGTTCACGGCGTTACACACTATACCAGAACACACACGCACAAGGAGACCAAATTAGGGTTGCATAGACAAGCTTAGTCCTGGCGCTTTTAACTCGAGTGCTCGATTGTGCAGCCTTCCCATGCCTTTCGCGTGGGGATGGGGACGACTGCTTTATCGGTTCTGATCAGCAACAGTAGGTCTTAGCTCAGACTTAGCAACGGCATCAAGCAGGAGTCTCCAAACATGCTCTGAACCTTTGCCTGTCTCTGGCCGATGGCTCATCCCACAAGCTCCCCACGGACCCCGCTGCAGCTGAAGGCCAGTGGCTGCACTGCCCGTCTGGAGCAGCAGTCCGCCACTCTTCTGAACAGTGCCGCCGCATGCGCTTTAGGTGCTGTGTGTACTTGGTGCATTGCTGAAGAGGGATGGCCGGATGCACACGCTTCGCTGCTTTGCTGCAATGAGGCTTTGCAGTGTTTGTTCAGCCCTGGCAATATCAGAACAGCATTTCACAGCAGCAGGGCGGGGGCTTTTGGGCTCATCTCCGTACAGCACCGAGAGGTCAGGCCAATAGTGAGAGCACGCTGGCACTTTGGCGAGATCCAGCAGCATCACACGCCTGGCTCTTCCCACCCCCGGCCCCCACTGCCCCATTCCCAGGGCACGAAGCTTTATAATTGTCCAATCTCCCAATGGCTCCCTTGACTTTGCTCAGTTCTCCCAGGGCACCAGGGACCAGGGCCGCACCCAGCTGCTTCTCTCAGCCTACCTGCACTGGAGCAGAGAGGCTTCAGTGCCCGGGAGCCTGGCCCAGCCGGTTCTCCTTTATACAGGGCTAGTCTCTGGGTCCAGCTGCTGTTGGTGGGGGGGAGAGAAGGGCTTTTCAGCATGAGGTCATGGTGAAGGCACAAGGCTGGGAATCAGGACTCCTGGGTCCTTGTCCCAGATCTGTGTCCAACCTGCTGTGCAACCCTGGGCCTCAGTTTCCCCAGGCGTGACACGGGGGTGACAGTTCCCCATCCCCCCTCTGGCAGCAGCGAATCACTCCTGTTGTGTAGTGCTTGGAGACCCCTGGACGGCAGGCGCCAGTAAAAGGGCAAGATTATGTTATCAAATCTCCTTAGTGACAGTGAAACAATGGGGGGAAAAGGCAAAAACTCTGGGAGCTGGAAAGCGCTGTCCAGCTGGGCTGGCTGCTTCCCTAGAGGCATGAGTCAGACACTCTTGACGCCAGCCCAGGGCTGGATCCAAGACAGGTGCAACGCAGGACTCACACACACAGTGGAACTAACTGGGCTGGAATCTGCACACCAGGCTGTCCGTGGGATGCACCAACCCACGTGACACAGGCATGGAAGGGCCCCTTGCCCCAGGCCATACACCAGCCCCGCCCCGCCCCACGGACAGCTCAGCAGGGGGATGGCTGACAGGCCAACATGCCACTTTAGCTCCCCTGCCCCACCTCTCTCCACCAGGGTCAGGCCAGGCCCCATCTAGTTTCAGGGAACCTCACGGCATCTCGCCTTGGGCCACAGACAGGGCACTTGGTGCCCTCACACCCCAGTCACACCCTGAGCCGGTCTCTGCCCTGCAAAGTCTCTTTGGCAGCAGGGGGGCCAGTAAGGATCCTCCACCATGCAGCACAAATGCTACGAAAATGTACCCAGAGAGGGCCCCTTGGCAATGGCCTCATTCAGCTGGGGAGGGCACCATGGAGTACCCCCCCACACACACCCCCATTGACCCTAAACAACTAGCTCTCCCAGCGGCTGGGCCTCAATCCCAGATCTCCACAGGGCAGCTCTGAGAACCAGCCCCAACAGCCCTGCATGAGCAGAACTCAGCCCCCGCCCTGGACCCACAGCAGCTCAGAGCACTCAGCCCAGGGCCCCCAGAACAGCCGTCAGGCGCAGAGAGCAGGTCAAGCCCTGCCCCAAGGCCAAAGCAATCGTCCCAGCTCCCCACTAGCTCCCCTGGCTCCGGTGCACTCCCTTCGCCCTGCCACAGCGTGGCTCCGTCTCAGCTGCCCACAAGGCTTCAGCCCCATGCTTAGCACATTCCTCTCAGATCAACATTACCTAATTTATCCACAGCTCCTTCTCTGCACTCACTCAAAATAGCAGCCGCTGCGAAGAAAGAAGGGGGGAAAGCCCCTACCATTACCAAAATAACCAGTCCAGCGCCTGGAAGTCTGTGAGGCGAGAGGCTTGCCATATGCTGGAGCAGCCGGAGGGGCGCCTGCTCCTGCTCACTCTCCAGTCACTGGCAAAAGCCCCATTGAGTTCAGCAGGAGCAGGCTTGGACCCTTTGAATTTAAACATTCCAGGGTGGGAAGAGAACCCAAGTCCTGACTCCCAGACCACCCTGCGCTACCCCCCAATCACACTCCCAGACCACCCTGCGCTACCCCCCAATCACACTCCCAGACCACCCTGCGCTACCCCCCAATCACACTCCCAGACCACCCTGCGCTACCCCCTGTCACGGAGTCTGGGGGAGTCCGGCCCTGCACCCCTCTTCCTGGACCCCACAGTGACTTTTAGCCAGCCAGTAAAACAGAAGGTTTATTGGACAACAGGAACGCAGGTTACAGCAGAGCTTGCAGGCACAGTCAGGACCCCTCCATCCAGTCCTTCTGGGGGTTCAGGGTGCTTGGATCCCAGCTAGGATCCCCTGAATTCCGCCCCACAGCCCCAAACCCAAACTGCCCTGCCCCTCCTCCCGCCGGCTGATTCTTTTGTCCCATTTCCTCAGCAAAGGTGCTCACCCCTCCCCCCTGCCTGGCTCAGGTTACAGGCTTAAAGATCCTGTCCCTCACCTAAAGACATCCCCTGCTCTCCCATCCCCCACACAGACAGCCCCTACTCCATCACACCCCCCAATCACACTCCCAGACCACCCTGCTCTACCCCCCAAATCACACTCCCAGACCACCCTGCGCTACCCCCCAATCACACTCCCAGACCACCCTGCTCTAGCCCCCAATCACATTCGCCCCCCAGAGCCAGGACAAGAACCCAGGAGTCCTGACTGCTGGGCCCTGCTCTAGCTGCCCTTGGAGATGGAGAAGCTAAAAAGAACCCTGGAGTCCTAGAAGACCAGTCCAGGCTCCCAATGGAAATAGGGCCCAGCAAGGTCGGATCCAGCCAAGGACCAGTGGGGAGCTCTGTGCAGGGACAGAGTGCTCATGCCATGACTTCAGCAGGACTCAGCTTGCTGGCTCTGAAGGTGAGGTGCGGACAGGGGCATGGCGGGGGCTGGTGCTGCTCTGCAGTGACTCCTCTGGATGAGTTAGGCACATTGCTCAGCTGACTCGGAGGCCCTGGAATTCCTGCTGGCTGCCAAGCCACCCCCCACCCCTGTCCCCAACATTGGCCTCAAAAGTCTGCACCACAAACAGCATCTGGCTCCCCCAGCCCTGCTCAGTCTGCCCAGGGGCATGAAGCTGGCAGAGGTCTCCGACCGCTCTCTCGGGAGCTGGGCAGTACCATCCCTGCCCTCCCCACTAACGCACCTGCTCTGATACTTGCAACCACATCCCACAAGCCAATGGGCACCCTGCCCCAGCGAGGCCTTTGGAGAGGCAGCAAGGATGCTGGGAGGGGAAGGTGGACAAGCAGCCCATGTACGCAGGAGTGAGGAAGGCTGGAAGGAGGGCACACAGGGTGCATGGTGACCATGGCTCAGTTGTCTTAAACTAGGGTTTCTCAAACAGGGAAAGCCCCTGGTGGGCCAGGCCAGTGTGTTTACCTGCTCCATCTGCAGATCTGGCCAATTGCGGCTTGGACACAGCAGCTCCCATTGGCCCGGAGCAGCGATCCGCGGCCAGTGGGAGCCACGATTGGCTGGACCTGTGGACAGGGCAGGTAAACACACTGGCCCGGCCCGCCAGGGGCTTTCCCCTGTTTGAGAAACCCTGTCTTAAACCCACCGTGTGGCCCAAAGAGGTGCCAGGAAGAGCCACCCAGGGGTAAGGGCTAGGGGTGCACGGATCAAGCTGGTCAGGTGCTGGCCAAGAGTTGACAGAGTCCATGTGCCGGAGAGAGAAGAGGAACCTGGATCAGATGCCAGGGACCAGCTGGGCATAGGGCTGCGGGAGAGAGATCCTCCCTGGAAATCTACGTGACTTGGAAGGAAATGCCCATGGAGAACGAAGCAGAGGGAGTTGGTTTTATTGTTAACTCTGTGACCAGGGACATGGCCCAACAGGTAGGAGGATCCCGCATGGACTCCAACAGCTGGCACAAAACACCCACCTCCAAGGGCAGCTAGAGCAGAGAGCTGGGAGGCAGGACTCCTGGGTTCTCTTCCCAGCTCTGGGAGAGCAGTGGCACGGAGCAGTCAGGGCAGGGGACTGGGTGCAAGGATTCCAGGATTCTCTTCCCAGCAAACCCAGCAAGTGGCTGTGAGCAGAGTGATGAGGGCTCCTACGCCAAGCTCTGCAAGAGGCCACAGAAATACCCAGCATGTGCATTATCCCAGGAGAAGCGCAGGCTCAGAGCCCTAGCTGACTGAGGGGGTCCTGGGGCAGGCAGGTATGAGCCCTAAATCCATCTAGGTCTGCTTTGGAGCAGGCGCTAGAAAGCTCCCAGGCCCTGGTGGTTCTGAGCCAGCGAGCAGCGTGTGTGCACAGCTCAGCCCAGGCCTCACAAACTCACCACACCCCAGAGGCCAGAGCTGCTGTCGCTTCTCTCACAAACCTAGATTCATCAGCCTTTGCCAAGGGCCTCTCGTGGGTGACACCATGGTGGGGTGGGGAGAGGTACAGCCGACTGAGACAGACACCACCACCTCCAAGGGCCAGAGGCAGCTGCCTGCCTGCCATGGCAGCAGAAGCAACATCAAAGCAGGGGCAGAAGGGGAGGAGGGGAGGGCAGAGCAGACAGCTCTGGGGGCTGGGGAGCTCCACACAGCACCAGTCTCCCCCCAAGCCCTGAGCTCCCAGTTCAGCTAGAGATGCCTAGACACATGCACCCCTCAGCCTGTCCCGGGTGCACCCCGCCTGCCCGCAGGGCCTACCCCACATGTGCAGGCTGGGAAGGATTGGATTACCACCCGCGGGTGTCGGTTTCACCTAGGGTGATTGGGTAGCAAGTGTGAAAAATCAGGATGGGGTGGGGGTAATAGGTGTCTATATTAGACAAAGCCCCAAATATCGGACTTGTCCCTATAAAATCGGGACATCTGGTCACCCTAATTTCAGAGCCCACACAAGGGGAAAACAGTTCCATTGATCCTACACTAATGGCACTGAGAGGCAACGGAAGCAGCAAGCTGGAGTTTGGTCTCAGGCTATTTACTTTGTCTGTTTCCACAGACGATGCTGATGCGGTTTAGAAGCTTTAACTTTGTGCATCTCAAGGCCTGGCAGTAAATAACTGCCTGATGCCCCCATAACTTCCTGCACCTGTGGAAGCTTAAATGAATAAACATAGAAAAAAATGTTTGGCAACAAACATGGATATTAGCCATCAAAATTACTAAAGCCAAGTCCAATTCTCCCAAGCCCACTCCACTCCGCACAGCGATCCTGGATCATTCCATAGCCAAGAACACAACACCTCCAGGACCACCCATCTCCCCCGGCCAAACCAGGCTGCAGCAGCTTGCACAGCCTCTCCTCAGCTGGCCAGCATGAGGCACTACTGAAGGGGCATGACTCACACAGTCAGAAATACCCACAGGGTTAATTGGTTGAAGGCACCTTTTGTCGTAACCCCGGGGACTGAGGCCTGTGCTCTCCCCAGGAGTCCCATTTCCGCGGCACTCCAGGTTTGCTCACAAGCACTGGGCTCGGCTGGTTTCTCACCAGAGAGTCTCTTGCCTCTCTTTGGTGTACAAAGGAAAAGCCAGAGAGAATCCTGCTTTCCCCACAAGCCTGTACACAGAGCCTGCACCAGGGCAGAGGTGCAGCGCTCGGCTGGGGACATCCGACCCGCAGCAGTGGGGCCTCCAAAGGCATTTCCCATCTGCCCTGCCCTGCCCTTCGCCCCAGAGGAGGAGGCTCAGCAGGACAAACGTACTATCGCTAGTCACCAAAATCACTGTGCCCAGATCTCGTGGCCACCCCCCGCGCGAGGCGGCAGGTGTGCTGGATGGAGTCTCACGAACAGACATGGAATCAGCCCCCCCCGGCATCAGCTGCTCCCCGCCCGGCCCAGCTCCCAGCCTGCGCACTGCAGGGCTGGGGGGCAATGAGGAAAGCAGGAGCACTGAGCATTCTCTTGGCAAGGGCAGAGCTGAGTCTCCAACCCACGCTCCAAGCTCCAACTCCCACATGGTGCTGGTGGGAGCTACCACTGGGCCCTGTACTTCCAGCCTGACCCAAGCACGGGACCCCTGGAGCCTGCTATTCCCCAGGCATCCCTGTTCCAGCTGTGCACTGGAACAATCAGATGGTAAATGCAGTGACTGCACTTGGCTCAGACGGCTCCGTGTGCCGCTGAGAACAAGAATCCACAGCAAGATATGGTCCCCTCTGGTGCAGCCCACGAGCTCCCCGTCCCCCCCATCCTTGCGGATTCCCTCCCTGCCTGCATGGCTACACTACTGCCCCTGGGCTGGCCCAGCATGGCAGCTGCTGGTGCAGGGTAGCCGTGGTGGCACAGGAATGCCCTTCTGCACGTGGTGCTCCTTCCCCCAACCCAGCCACAGGTTCCACGCCATGGATTCCTCAGTCCAGAGAACCCCACGTTCGGGTTGCCACAGCCCCAGCAGAAGTGCCTGAAACCTTCCTATCTGCTCCAAGTTCTGGCGACTCCCCCCGCCTCCCATTGCTCACGCCCTGTTCAGCGAGGTGAATGGCAAGCTCTGACATAGCTCACCTGCCCACCAAACATTCCCTGGCCCCCCAGCCAGGGAGGAGCCATAACCCCTGCCCACATGGGGGCAGCGGGATAGAGGGGTGATCAGCACCCACACAGGGAAGGGTGGGGACCGAGGGCTGACATGAAACGCTCTTCACACACGCCTGCAGCCCACAGGAATGTCCTCGCACCAGCCAGTAAGGTAGGAGGGGCGGCATGCCTGGGAGCCCCAGCTTAACCTCCGAGCCCACGGCTCACCACCCATCTTCTGTAGGCACCAGCCCTCCTACATCACCCCCCCTCCCGGCTCTTTTAGGAGTCTGGCCCCTCTCCAGTTTCCACAGTGAAGGGGACTCTCTCCTCAGCCCCCTCCCACCAGCAGGAGTCCCATCTCCATCGCTGGCCCTATCCTCTTGGGAATGAGGGGACCCCCACTGTCAGTCTAGGGACAGCCGTGGGGCACAGAGGTGACTGTGCTCTGTGGGCTCAGTGCTGGCCAAAGGAATAGGGGAGCAGGGCCTTTCTAGGTATGGGCATGGGGGGCCCCAGAGGGACCCAGCTAAGCCAGCTGACAAGCACTGGCCCCCCGGGTGCCCCCTGCCCTGCAGGCACTGCTTCCGGGCACTGTGCTGGCATCTCCTTCATCACAGCAACCTATAAAAGCTTGAGACCTGAGCTGGGAAAAGAACTAAACATTAGCTGTCCAGGGATCTGCCCGGGGCGAGCAGGGGTCTCCCGGCAGGGAAGGGTCACTACTGAAGGGGAACTGGGAGCAGCAGGGCCATAGTGAAAGGTCAGGGTCAGAGCCAGCCCCTCCCCCCCACTCAGTACATGTCCCTCTGCACACAGGCAGGCTGGCCGCAAAGACACACCCACACGACATCAGACCTTCCCTCTTCCCCGTGCAGCCAGGGCCAGACTCTGCCCACCCTGGCATAGGGTCAGACTGGAGCCACTTCACTGGAGCTGGGGCATTTACACCAGGCCTGGTCCCCGAGGGGCGTCTGGTAGCTAGTCACAGGGACACATTCATTCAGTAACTGTGCTGTCTGCTCCCGCGTGGACAGCTGAATGGCAGGGGCATCAGAGTCCTAGCGGTGCTGGACGAAGGGTCCAATCCTGATCTCGCTTACACTTGTTAGTGCCCAGACACTAAGGGTCCTTTGCCCTCAATTCCCCCTTGACCAAAGTTCCCTCTTTGCTCCTCCGCAGCTCGAGCCATCAGGCCAGAAGGGACCAGCGTGATGGAGTCTGACCTCCCGCCTAGCACAACTCGAGAAGCCTCTCCACGTGAGCCCGCTCTGACCTCCAGCGGAGCCAGCGCAGAGCTCGGAGAAAGACTGGCCACGTGCTGGAGAATCCCCCACATCCCAGGCCAGCAGGCACCTCGCCCTTAAACATTTGCTTTTATTTCTAGTCTGAAGGCGTCTGGCTTCAGCCTGCAGCCACGAGCAGGATTACACTCTGCATGGAGCCTGGGAGGCTGTCCTGTGTTGGGGTCGTCAGCAGCAGAATCCCCCTTCCCAGGTGTCTGGCTTCAGCCTGCAGCCACAAGCAGGATTACACTCTGCATGGAGCCTGGGAGGTTGTCCTGTGTTGGGGTCGTCGGCAGCAGAATCCCCCTTCCCAGGCAGTTTGTTTCAGTGAGACCATCCTCACTTCTCCAGGGGACGAGAGCGCAGGGACAACTCCCAGGGGCACAGTTCTCTCACACCACAGAGATTCTGAGTTACTCTTGATTTACTCACAACACAGCCCTGCATCCAGCATTGCCAGCTCTCTCCATTTAAGCAGGAGCCTCACAACACTGGTAGTTACCCTTAAAGCCTCAGCTCCTGGAGTCAAGTCTCTGCTTTCATTTTTAAAAAATGAGTTTCTAGCCCGAATGTTGGTGGAGAAAATGTGACCAGAGGGTGACCTGAAGCTCAGAACGCAAAAAGAGAGAAGCCCTACATTTACTTAAATAAAAAAAAGTCTCCTGATTTTTAAGCTAGTCAACTGGCTCAGGATTTTGAATGCTTGGGGTTGGTGACACCGAGCACCCCCACCCCGCCCAGCTTACACGGGAGAGCACGCCACATGCCAGCCATCACCTGGTCGCACTTGGCCATGCCACGAGTGTGCCAGGTTAATTTTCCTGCTGTGTGTGGCATTCCTGTTGCTGGGCTGCGGCTCACAGGGCCTAGAGAGAAACGTTGATATGCGGAGGCTTGGCAGATGGGCACAGCAGGGAGCAGGCGGACCACAAGGGCAGACGGTGGCCTGTGCTGCATGCCCATGAAGAGGACCCAGTGGGTGTCCAGTGCCCATGGATTCCCCTCAATGGCCTCCCCATCGCAGAGCCTGAGGGAGCTGTCCCTCGGCTCCCAGCACCGCAGGGCCCAGAGCTCTGCATGGGGCTCGTAGGCGCCACCGTAACAGAAATACTAA
Source organism: Chelonoidis abingdonii (assembly GCF_003597395.2). Lineage (NCBI taxonomy): Eukaryota > Metazoa > Chordata > Testudines > Testudinidae > Chelonoidis > Chelonoidis abingdonii. The sequence continues at coordinate 21,854,770 of NC_133791.1, forward strand.
CGTGGAAGAGGACAAGGGCAGGGGTGAAGGAGGGGGATGGGGGGCACGGGGATGGAGTGAAGCCAAGGACAACGCTGCTGCAAGGAGCCTGCCTTGGCCTGCACCTCGATATGCATGGCCAGAGCTTGCTACATGGCTCGGCCAGACCAGCAGAGCAGCTCCACGTTACCCTCCCATTGTGACATCACCGCTCACAGCCATGACATCACTGTCTGCAGCTCCCCATCCATCTCTCCCACAGATCTGCAGGGGAAGTCTCTGCGGTGCAGTGGGACAGTGCAGCTGACTCATTCACCCCCAGCAGGCTGAGGGCCCAGAGCCAGGGTGCAGGCACTCACAAAGCCCCGGGCTTTACTGCTGGCTTTTCCATTGCATTTCTGACACACTTGCAGCCCTGGCCCCGCCTCACCCCGGCTCCTCAAAGCAGCAATTGACAAGAGGGGAGAAGGCAAGCGGGAGTGCTCCCAACCTGCCTCATTTGGAAAACATCTCGGCTCCTACAGCCCAAGTTCCAGGCATATTTCTTAGCACTGTCAGCTTTAATTTGGTCCAAGAATCCTGGGTCTGTGGTGCAGGGGAGAAGGCGAGCGAGACAGAGGAAGAGGGGAGAGCAGGCAAGGGGGGAGGCCCGGAGGCCAGCCGAAGAGAGGTGTGTTTGTGCACCTCCCAGACACATGGCTGCCTCTGCCACTTAGCAAACAACTGAGACACCCAGTGTGCACCTCCTCCCCCACTCCACCCCCACCTGACGGGCACCTTCGCTCCCAGCCTCTTTCTCCCAATGGGGCAGCTCCATCCATCCGCCATTAAGAACCCAGCAGCACCTAGTGCAGTTACTGAGCTGGATTCAGGGCTCCCCAAGCACAGGCTGTGGGCTCTTGCCGAGACCCTCTGAGAGGCCTATGGGATGACACCCAGAGCTGAAGCTGAGATTGGCCACCCACAGTGGCTGCTTGCAGGGCATTTCCACCTCCTGGTTAAAAACCAAATAAGCCAGAGCCCAGCGCTGAAGCCACCAGCACGGAGCCAGTCCCCGCATGGTAGCAGAAGGCAGGTGCTTGGGGCAGTACCATGCACTGCTCTATAGCGCCCCCTCTGGCCACTTCAGGAACTGCATTAAGCCACCACTGGAGGATAGCATGTCAGTGTCCGGCAGGGTGTTGGGGGGCAGTGATGCCCTTGGGAGACACCTGATGGGAATAAGATCCTGGCTCCCCCAGCCTCCCTCCCCCCAGAGAGACTATACTCCACCTAAAGCTGTTGGAACTGGGTGGTGGGGAGGAGTGGCCAGCTGGAAGCCTGACCTCAGCTTATCTCCTAGCCCAGGCTCTCCCGCCACAGGGCTCCGGCACTGTAACTCAGGGCATGTCTACATAATTACTGCACTGAATCATGTCCACACTACCCTCTTTCTGTCCATAGCGTACATCCGCACCAGGAGCACTTCCACCGACTGAAGAGGGGCAGTGTTAGGGGCTGAGAGCCCGGGGTTGTGGCTGCCCCCACCGGGAGCACGGCAGCCACCTGAGCTCGGATCTCTCTGCCGGGAGCATGGCAGGCTCCCAGACACTGATCTCCCCACCAGGAACACAGCTGCCCCCAGGGCTCTCGGCTCTCTGCTCCCCACCAGCACATCAGCCACCCAAGATCTAGGTGCGGAGCTCCCTGCTGAGCGCAGCCTGGGTTCCCTGAGGCTGCTGTGCTCCCAGAGCAGAACAGAGAGCCCCGGTTTCTTGTCAATTTCATGGCTCTGTGTGGAGCTGTGAAATTGAAAAGAATGACAGCTGCCAGCCGTTGTAAGTAACCCGCAGCCTCTACACAGACACTGCACAGCCCTAACTATGCCCACACACGCCCTGCTCTGCTCACGGGGGGAGGTATGATGTCGGTGTAGCAGGGCACGTTCATCTCCGGGAGCACAGCTGCAGTGTGGACACTGACATAATTAGTGTAGACTAGGCCTCAGAGTCTTTCTACTGCCCCTGGCAGCCACTTCCACCTCTGCAGGGCTCCATTCCCTGCAGCTCCCTGCCAGCTTTCCTGGCTCTGCAGGCCCACCCAGCACTGTGACCCTGTGTATGAGAGCCAGGGATTCAAGAGAACAGGCATGTGGGGCCACCCTGGTCTCCAGAAGGGGTCTGTGGTGGCAGGACCAACCCCACATTCTCTAATCCCAGCTAGGGAGAGATCCATGAGGGAGGAGGTGGAGCAGGGGGGCAAGAAAACATGGGGTGGTTTGCACCTGGGCACAAGATGAACCTCCGGTCAGGGATCCTCCAGGCCACTCAGAGCCCCCCTCCTGGGGGGAAGCTCCCTGACTGCAATGGCCTAGGCTAGAGGTTAGAGGAGATTCCAGGGATTGGGCTTTAGCTTCATGAAGAAGCCAGCACATATCCCAGGGACTGTGTGTCCAAGCGCGCCGCCTGGTCCCATCTGAGGGTAGCAGGTCTGCACGCTCCCCTTTGGCTGCTAAGCTGCTGCCAGATCAGGGTCCCAGGAGCCATCCCACAGCCTGGCTCCCTGCAGGAGGGCCGGGGAGAGATTCCTGCATTGCATAAATACTGCAAGAGTCACTCAATCCCTGTTCTGTTCAGAGCCATGTTTACAATCCCGCCTTCCCCTCCTCACACTTCCTCTCCCGCTGCCACCCCATCCCATCTCCAGCCCCCTCCTCACCCCCTTCCCAGGGAGGGAGGAGCAGATCCCACCCCCTGTGGACCCTCTGCTTTGAGAACAAGCCTGGGCAGGTGTGTGGGGGTGGGGTGGAGGATATCTGCCTGTCACATGATCCTTTCCCATTCAGCTGCTGGGGAATGCAGCCCCTTTGCTGTCCGTGGCCACGTGCACTATTCACACACCTGCCCTGCAAGCCCCCTTCTCATTCCGCTTCCAGCCCCAGCACATACAGTTTCCCCAGGCCCCTGGGGATTCCTCCACCATGCCACCCAGAGTCTAGGCACACACACACACACACTCACTGCTCCACCCTCTAGTCCTGCCCATGGCTCACAGACAGGTAAGTGGGCGACTGCTTAAGGACAGGGCCAGCCAAACAGTGCATGGGAAGCAGGATACCTGGGCTCTATTTCCAGTTATGCCACTGACTTGCAAATCCCCTCCCCCTTCTGTGCCTCACCTTCCTCATCTGTGCAATGAGGCAGGAGAGACCAGGGCTCACGCAGGGAAGCTGGGAGCCTGCAATGGAGCATGCTAGACGGGGCAAGTCATCAGCTGCTCCTGAATCTGGGGCCGGGTGGGAGCAGCTTCCCACAGAGGAGAAGGCAGGCTGCAGCCAGGCTCTGCTTCCCTAGGCTGGCGGAGGTCACAGGACAGGGAAATTTCAGACAGCCAGGCCCGGGCAGGAGGTTCAAAAAGAGTGCAGCTACCCAGCATGCACTGCTCCACCTGGTCCAAGCAGCCTCTGCCCACCATCATCTGCCTCCAGCTCCATATTCTGTGCCCTTGGGCCCCTGCCAGCGCCCCCAGGACTACTCTGAGAGCCAGGCCACCCCTGGGTATCGTGTCCAATGAAAGGCCAGGGCTGCAGCACCAAGTGCGACAGGCTTTCACCCATCCTGCAGCAGGCAGGCCCCTGGTGCCTCACACCCCTGAGAGGGGAAGCTCGCGGAATCACCCTCCAAGAACAGGCTCCAGGCACAGGCTGAAGAGTTTCTCAGCTGCCTTCATTTTCTCAGAGCCTGCGGACTCTCAGACACAAAGCTGCCCATTGTTACCCACGCAGGCCTGGGCTATGTGGGTGGAGAGCAGGCAGGGCAGACTATGTAACAACCTCCAGAGCCCCCAGAGGGCTCCTGCACTGAAGATCTTCTGGTGGAGCTCCCCAGGGCTGGGCAGTAGATTAATCTCGATCTTAGCGTGATCGCGCCTGAGGGGCACCAGCAGGCTGGGGGCCCAGGGCTGGGATAGTTGAGGCTGTAGGTGGGGACTGAGGGGCACCAGCAGGGCTGGGGGGCCAGGGCTGGGATAGCTGAGGCTGTGGGTCAGAACTGAGGGCTGTTCAGGCGTGGACTGGTGGTTGACCCTCTTGCCCCTCAGTCCCGATCCACAGACCTCAGTTATCCCAGCCCTGGCCCCCCAGCCCTGCTGGTGCCCCCAGTTCCGACCCACAGGCCTCACTATCCAGCCCTGGGCCCCCCAGCCCTGCTGTGCCCCTCAGTTCTGACCCACAGCCTCAGCTATCCCAGCCCTGGCCCCCAGCCCTGCTGGTGCCCCTCATCCCACCTACAGGCCTCAACTATCCCAGCCCTGGCCCCCAGCCTGCTGGTGCCCCTCAGTCCTGATCCACAGATCTAATTACCCACCCTGGCCCCCCAGCCTGGGCAGGGCTGGGATAGCAGAGAGGCAGCAGGTCAGGATCAGTGGGTGCAGTGTCTGCCAGCACCGTACCCAGCAGCACCGGGTGAGGGGGGGGCAGGGCTGGGATAGCAGAGAGGCAGCAGGTCAGGATCAGTGGGTGCAGTCTCTGCCAGCACTGTACCCAGCAGCGCTAGCGATGCCCAGTGGCAGAAATAGAGGGCACCATGGGGAGGTGGCTCTTGCCAAGGGCCCAAAAATACTCTGGGCAACTTTCACCCAGCCTGGTTTCCCTGCCCTCAAACATGCTCCATGTGCAACAAACAGCAGCCCGGGGCCCCTTGCACTGCCCCCGCAGGGGCTCCACAGCAGCGCCCGCCAGCGCCGGCCCCGCCCAGCTCCCAGTTCAGCAGCGCCCCCAGGGCTGTTAACACGGGAGCAGCTCGCAGCAAGGTCTCCACCCCCGCTGTCAAGGCTTGGCCGGGGGCGCTGGCTGGGCAGGGGCTGGGCTGCCGTCCCCTGCGGGCGGGCTGAGCGGAGACTCCTGGAAAGGGGCTGCTCCCTGCTGCTGGGACGGGACATTTCATCGTCCCCCAGCTGTGAGCGAGAGGGGGGCAGCCGGTGGGGACCCCCAGCCCGCACGCTGCTCGGATGCCGCCCCGGCAGAGCCTTGGCACCGGGGATGGGGGAAGGTCCCAGCGCCCCCCAACCCATGTGCACCCAGCAGCGGCCCCACGGCCCCCTGCCCGCCACAGCAGGACTGGCCAAGCCCAGCCCCTCCGCCCTGGCTCCGGGCTGTTCCTGCTCCCACCGGCGCGCTGGGCTAGGAGCTGCCCCCGGGGACGGGACGGGACGGGACCGGACCCCCTAGCCAGGCACCCGGGCCGCTGCGCCCAGCACCTCCCGGGGAAGCCGCTCCCGCTTCGCGCCGGGGGGCGCGGCCTGTATTTTAAGGCGGCTATTTTTACCGCGCCCGCTCCCAGCACCGGGCCCGTCGGCTCCTACCCGCAGCTGGCGCCGAAGGAGGGAGCGAGGGCAGCGGCCACGTCCTACCGCCCGGGAGCGCTCCTAGGGGAGGCGCCGCTGAACCCCGCGGCCCCGCTCCCTCTCGCACCGGCCCACGCGGTCCCCACTCGCGGCTCAGCGCCCCCAGCCCGCCGGGGACAGAGCCAGCGACGCGGTCCGAACCCCCGGGCCAGGGGAGCTGCGCGCCGGCTGCGGGGGCCACCCTCCCGCAGGGCTCCGCGCAGACACGGGGCGGGGGTCCCCCTCGCCCCGGGACTTACCCGCAGGAGCGCAGCCAGCAGCAGCAGCAGCAGCAGCGAGCGGTGCGCCCCGGGGAGCCGCTGCCGGGGACCCATGTTCTGCCTTGGGGCGCAGCCGGGTCCGCAGTCCGAGACCGTCCTGCTCCCGGGATCCCGGCCCGCGCACAGGGTCCGGCCCTTTGTCTAACTGGGCCGCCGGGCGCCCGCTCCGGCCACTGGAAACTTTTCCCTTCGCCTCCTTCTTCCCTTGCGCTCTGCCCTGTCCCAGCAGCGCCGCTCCGAATCTCGGCTCCTCACTCGCTCCCGGCGGCTGGCGGCCAAACCCGGCCTGGAGTCCGGGCTCCGGAAGGGATCTGGGCGGGGGACGGGGAAGGAGCCAAGTGAAGTCACAGTCCGGCCCCTAGGAAGGGGGGGCACATCCTGAGCAGGGCCTGATCCTGCAAACAGGGACACACCTTGGTGACGTCACCCTGCACAGCCAGGTTCCCAGCTGAAGCCACTGGTACACCAGGGGACTTTCCCACAGAATCAGGCCCCTTTTAGTGTCTTCAGGTGGCCACCCAGAGCTGCTAGTCACTTTGGAAGATCCGGGCCCATATCTAGTGTTTCTGTCTCTTGCCATTGTATTACTGTATTTGGTGATTGTTCTTAAATACCCAGCTCCTGGAGTCTTGGGATTTGGTGAGAATCTCACCTTCCAGGTTTTTACAGAGTCGGTTCGTAGCCCTCTGTCCTGTGACCAGAGAAAAGCCTGAAAACTTGACCTGCAAAGGCTCAGACCACCCGGCAAAGAACAATTTTGTTACGTCGAAGTACAAAGTACGTCAATGACGTACTTCCTGCAGCTCTGGTGCTCACTCCCTTTCTGCACTGGCAGCTCGATAAAACTGCCCAGGTTCCCCTTCGTGTCACTTGAGGGCTTTCAAGCCCTGGCACACGCTGCTCTGTTTTCAGACACAGACGCTGCAGGGGTCACTCAGGACAAAACAAGCTGATTTGGCTGAAATGTGGGAAATGTTCAGAGTCCCTTTAAAACAGTGCAAGACTGGTTTCCTCACTGATCTCCCCATCGCTGGCAGGACCACAGCACAGATCTCATCATAGAATTGGTCCCTGGATCTGATGGCGGGATCAGGGTGCAAGTGTGACTGCAAGATCTGTTTCATGATCCCACTTTGCTGAGCTCGGTGGAGGTACATGGAGCCAGGGAAAGCGTGCCAGGCTTGTGCAGGGTGGAGCAGGCAAAGCAAACATCATGTACACCTCACCATGGGGTGCAGTTTTAATTTCCTGGGGGCACCGTTTCTCACAGTGACTGGCTGATTTCCCATGGTTTCTTCCACAGGTCTTATAATCACACCCTGCCAGGTATCTCTGCAGTGGTAGCTGCTGGGGAAGTGAGCAGAGCAGGGAATATCTCCTAGGGGGATATGAGTGTGATATCGCCAATAGGGACACAAGAACCACCTGTGTGTCAGGCTGTGGGATGGGGCACATGACCACAGCCAGGTTACTCCTGTGCACTGCTGCACCAGGAGATGCTGGGAACACTGCAGGGCCCCCCCGTGTGAGCCATGGCTGGCTCTGAACCCAGAACTTTCTGCAGTAAACGCATGGGCTGTTTCAGTTTGTGCTAAAGGAGACAACTCCGTTAGTTGGGCTAAGAGGCTGTTTAACTGTGGTGTAGACATTCAGGCTCAGGCTGGAGCCCAAGCTCTGGGACCCCATGAGGGGGGAAGGTCCCGGAGCTCTGGCTTGGATGTCTACACTGCAATTAAACAGCTTGTGATGGAGTAGGGACTGTATGTGTGGGAATGAGAGAGCCGGGGAGGACTTCAGGTGAGGGACAGGACCTAGCCCTGTAACCTGAGCCAGGTAGGGGGGAAGCGGTGTCAGCACCTTCGGCCCGAGAAGCTGGACAAAGGAAGGGGCCGGCTGTAGGGGAGTGAGGTTAGTTTTGGTTTAGGGCGGGGTGGTGGGAATTCAGGGAATCCTAAACTGGGATCCAAGCACCCTGAACCCCCAGAAGGACTCGATTGAGGGGTCCTGACTGTGCCAACAAGCTCTGCTGTAACCTGCATTCCTGTTGTCCAATAAACCTTCTGTTTTACTGGCTGGCTGAGAGTCACTATGGGTCCCAGGAAGAGGGGTGTAGGGCCGGACTCCCCCACACTCCGTGACACAGCTCCATTAGTTAGCACCTGTAGTAGGCTCTTATCTTATCTGGACCAATCATTAGGGGGAAACAAAGGTCACATTCTGCTGTTGTGTGTTACCATCAGGAAATGTGTGGGTCCTCAAGCCACAGTGGCTCCCCATAAAAGGACACCAGGCCCCACCTTTGGTAAGAATGGGCACCTTATTACAGGCTCTGGGGGAGGGCGATGAGGAGCCCCCAGGTGGCCCCAGCCCTCAGCACAAATCACACATAGCAGAGCCAGCTCCTAGGAGAATGGAGCTGGGGAAATTAGCCCATGTCACAGCCACACCCCCAAGAACCAGCACATGGAGTCCCCAGCTAGGCGCAGCCAGACACAGTGCTCCCCTGACAGCTGAGGTTCCAGTTTGGTGAGCTGGGAACTCAGCCTCCCAGAGGGACCGAATGCAATGCAGGCACCCATCCCCGTCGTTCGGCACCAGGCATGTGCAGCTCTGTACAAATCATAATTTCAGCAGCTCAGCTGGCTCCACACATGCCAGCGAGAGGCTCAGGCCGCGCAGCGTATCAGTGGCAGAGGCCGAGGAGTCCATCGTCCCCACTCTCAGCCCTGTGCTCAGTCCACTGAACCAGGTCACCTCTGATCCCAGCCCCAGAACATCCCGCAGTTGTGTGTCCGAGTCCCTGCAGCGCCAGAGGCTGACCCCTGAACACCAGAAGACACAACCAAAGCCTTTTGCACCAAGCTTGGGCCTGCTGCTGCTGAAAGCCCCAGAAACCAACAGGGTCCCCAGTGTCCATGAGTACAGCCAGGCCCTGGCACTGTTCATGTGCTCCGCACAGTGGCATGTGACTCACAGAGAGTGGAAGCAGCCAAGGTGCCAGCCTCTTGCGCACACACTGCCCTCTGTGCACACAAGCAGCAGTGCTGGGATTACATGGACACTGCAGGGAATCTGGGACAGTGACCTCTTTAGCCAAAGGAGAGGCTGCATGAGCAGGGAGCTGCGGAAAGTGTTACCACCTCTCCCCAGCTGGAGCTGTGCTCAACGCCCAGTGCTAAGCAGATACTGGTGCTGCACGGGGTCATGCTGCGGTTGCTTTAGCTAAGGACATTCCACCTGCGCAGCTGGGATCCTTTATCCTACAGGCCACATGGGGAGGCAGCTGCAGCATGAAAGGTGGAGAGCACCACTGGGGAGCCATGCCCATCTGCCACGCCTTGGGGCAGAGCAGAGAGCAGGCACAGGTTAGTGCTCTGCCCACTGGGCTGCGCCAAGGAGCCCCTCCCCCATGCCTGTCCAAAGTACTGTTCTCCCATCGCAGGAGAGGATCCCCTAGCCCAGTAGGGGGACCAGATGAGATGAAGAAAATATCGGGACACATGGAGGAGTGAGAGGATCGAGTGCTGCCAGTGGAGGAAAGAAAAAAGTGCTGCTGGCAGAGCATAATATCGGGACAAATTGCATCCTGACCAAAGATCGGTCGGGACACGGGACAACCACCCAAATATCAGGACGTCTGGTCACCCTAAGCCCCAGGGACTTTCCCCCTCCCCTTTCAGTCTCCGGGGAGTAGGGAAGACAAGGGGGTGAGACCCAGTCCCTTCCCCCCAGGAGACAGCAGACAGAGCTGGACATGACCCAGGGGTGCGCTTCGATGTGGGAAAGATGCAGGATGTTCCTTGGCTCAGGGAACACAGGATTTGCCACTGCTCCTTCCAGGCTGGCGTGTGGCCTCCAGCCATGACTGATGCCCAGCAATTGGGAAAGCAACTCCCCTGCCCCTGGCCAATTGTGCAATGCAAAGGATCAGCCTGCAGCCAGGCTGGGGCCTGTTACCGCTCAGGAGATAAGCAGGGAGGGTGGCACATCCACGTTGCTGCAGGGAGCAGCAGGGATGATTCTCTGTCACTGCTGAGCAATGCACAGTTTGGTACTCGGGGGCGCTGTCACACTGGGGGCTATGGGAGATTCCCAGGGTTTTGAGACCATGTGTCCTGGCCTATTTCCACCTCTGATGAGGGCATTGTGTCTACTCCAGCATTTCGAAAGAATACAGTATCCATCTTCACTTCCTGCCCCAAAGTGGTGTGCAGTATTGCTGTGTGCTGTTAACCATCCCACCCCAGAGGAGGCTGCATTTCAATGATGGGCCAAGCTATCACTTACTATGTCAGGTATTTAATCAAAGCCCAGCATTATAATGATGAGCAAATAATTCACAACCAATAATCTGCTGGTTGAATCTTGGCTCCTTTTCCCACTTAGGGGACATCTCTGGGCAGATTACAACCCCTGTGACTTCATCCCATAAACTCATATTCTGCAAACCTCCTATCTGATTTTCACCCTCAGGATCCATGGCCAATAACTGAAATTTCCGCTGGGACTGGCTGAACAGATCAAATGACCCTGTTCCCTTTCTCTGAGCAAATAAAAAATTCAGATAAATCTTTGGAGAAGTTTATGCTGCTGAAACTCATTCCTGGGATTTGCATGGGCAGTGAGTGCAAAGAGGGTGTGGGCTTGGGCAAAGAGAGTTCAGTTGGACAGGCAAGTATTTGCTCCAGTTGTTTTCTATTTCTACTGTGCACCCCACCTGGTAGTGAGCGTGGTTCCTGACCCCTGCAGCCGTCCGCTGACTCTGCCCCTGCATTACAGTTGATGGGACGCGCCTCACACAGTCTGCCAGCCTGCGTGTCACAAGGAGCACCAGGGACACTGCATGGATTGTGACCAATTGAAGCCTCACCGGTTTGCTACAAAAAGCAGAGGTGGCTTTCCCATTCCCTCTGCACTGTGATCCCAGAGCTCTCTCACCTGTCTGCCTCCTGTGAACCCTGGCTCCTCCCCCAGTGCAAACTGCAGAGCAGTGGAGGACAACCAGGGAACCCCACTGGTGTGTCTGACATTACTGCAGGCTCTGGGGCGCAGCAGGGACGTGCCCTGAGCCCTATGCCGCACCGGCATCCACCCCACACTGCCTAGTACTCTGGGGAAGGGGGGATAATGAACTTCTCTTCTTGGGGATTGTTAATTTGAAACAGCTCTCCCCCCATCCCAAAGGTGCCTGTTCTGCTTCACCTCCCCAGCATCCCCCAGTTCTCTGCACACACACACACCCCGGGTGTGGGAGAGGCCTCCACCTCCTGTGTAACATCCTTGAACTGCAGGGATCCAGGTGCCATTAATGATTAACTCTGGATTTCCTGCATGAGGGACTGAACAGCCCCCTTTCGTACCAGCCCTGGGGGGAGCAGGGGGAGACCAGAGGGAAAGTGCAGGAACAGTCCTAGGAAGCCAAACCCCTCTTCTGGGCAAGGTCCCACACAGAGGGACCCGCCTCCTCGCATCCTGAGCTAATTTAGACTAGTTGCTTGGCTCCTTAGCACATTCCCCTGGCCAGGTACAAGGGGCTGGCGGCCTGTGTGGGGTGGGCCCAGGCCCTCTCTCCCTCTCCCAGCAGGGATTGCGGGGGGGCATAGCTCAGGGATACCCACTGCCATGTGGAGCAGTCTGCGAAGCTGGGGGAGGGGGAACTGGCCTGGCCTGGTCCCAGCAGGCTGGGCCGGAGGCGACCTTGTCTGGATTTCTGTGACTCACTCCCATCTTGAGCTTCCCCCAATTGTTCTACAGGTTCCTTTGCCCTGGACAGGGGAAGCCCAGCCTGCAATTCCACTGATTAGCAGCAAGGCCAGGCCTGTGCAGTCACCACCCCCGTGTAGTAGAGGCTGTGCCCACCCCTGCCCCCACCAAGCAATGCTGCCCCATCGTGGGGGGAGGTGGGTTACGCGAGGAAGCGCTGATTTCTGCCAAGTCACCCATAGGCGTGGAGATCTACTGCCTCATAGCCCCTCTCCTCTGCCCCCCCAGCAGCTTCCCCCCACAGCACCAGCTCTGAGCTCCCTGGCGCCAGCGCCTGCCCTGCCCAGAGAAGAAGATCCAGGCCTCCAAGGTACTCCCGGCCTGAGTTTCTCTGGAGAAATGTGAAGCCGACGTTTCACAGGACAGGACAGGCAGCATTCAGCTGTCCCCAGTGGCCTTGCCCAGCCGAGCGTCACTGCTGTGGGGCGAGGCTCCTGCACGAGCTGCCCTGTGGGATCCCTCCCATCACTCCCCAACTCATTGCTGGCAGGCTGCTGCCCATAGGCACGATGCCAGGCAGCCATGCTGCGTGCTCCTGCCTGTGGAGAAGGCCCTGCCCAGAGCTTAGATTGGGAGAGTGCCCCACTCAGGGGCTGCTGAGCATGACAGATGGCAGCACAGTGGTGGAATTGGAAGGAGGGCGGCTGCCTCAATGGGCTGCCAGAGCCCTTAAGAGAGAGCTGGCAGTGGAGCTCCAGGGGTTTCCCAGGCGGGAGATGGAGATACCAGTATGCAGCCTGGGGTGCTGCAGGAGGACAAGAGGGTCAGTGGTTAAAAGGTATGAGGGCAACAGCCTCCAGGTCATCCCTGACAAAGGGTCTTGCAGAGAGTGCTGGGTATCAGCAGGACCGGCGCTAGGGTTTTGAGTGCCCTAGGTGGACGGCAATTTCGCCGCCCCGCGCGCTGGTCCCGCGGCTCCGGTGGAGCTGCTGCAGTGGTGCCTGCGGAGGGTCCGGTGTGCCTGCGGGTGGTCACCGGAGCCGCGCGAGCAGCCGACCGTCCGCAGGCACGACTGCGCCAGCTCCATCCGAGCCGCGGACCAGTGGACCGCCTGCAGGCACCACTGCGACAGCTCCGTGGGAGCTGCCTGCTGCCCCCTCCATCGGCGCCCTGACCCAGGGGACACCCAGGGTCAGAGCGCCGCCGTGGCAGCTGGCAGCCCAGTGTTTCCGTGGGCCAGGGTACGCCCTGGGCTGCTGGGTGCCACGGCGGC